>NW_005364914.1:699174-718665 GCF_000412655.1 Myotis brandtii | reverse complement strand
CGCCACCGCCAGGGGTGTGGTGGGTTCCTTCCAGCTCTGGGGACCTTATATTAAAGAGAATACGGTATATCCTCTTTGAAGTACTTCGTAATCTCAGAGCAAACTCGGCTAAGTGGAGGATACTTTTAATTCTACTTTTTTATATTTTCAAAGAGAAACAATTTTAGCCCACATATTTTTTCTTGGACTCAGTTTACCTTTCTTTGATAATGTAGTTTTGTAAGACAAACTCATCAAGAAAGTTGTGTTTTTTTATGTTTATTTAAAACATTTCACCAAATTTAAATGTTGTAAAAGCGTAGGCTTCTTGAGTAAACCACTCTGTTCGGGAACAGCATGCCTATTTATTCAATTAAAATAGGAGTTCCATCAAAAGATTTTTCCCAAGTGGAGATATTTCAAATGTAATGCAGCGGTTCTCAACCTGTGGGTCGCGACCCCTTTGGGGGTCGAACGACCCTTTCACAGGGGTCGCCTAAATACATCCTGCATATCAGATATTTACATTACGATTCATAACAGTAGCAACATTACAGTTATGAAGTAGCAACGAAAATAATTTTATGGTTGGGTGTCGCAACAACATGAGGAACTGTATTAAAGGGTCGCGGCATTAGGAAGGTTGAGAACCACTGAATTATAGAATTCCAAAATTCTGTATATCATTTTTTAAACTGTTGTTGTTACATTTGTTCACTTCCTTGCTTTCATAGGGACATATTTTATTGCTTCTCTGTTTATAAACTTTATTCAATAACCTTAATTCCCTGAAACTTTTCACAAGCTGAAGTTTTTTGGTCCTCCATTTGTTGAATGCCCTGATTAAAGATTCCAATACTTTTTAATAAAATGCAACCAAATATAGAGAATTTGTTTACCAAAAAAGTTATTCTACAATGAGATCCCACCTCACACCTATCATAATGGCTATCTATATATATAAAAGCCCAGCGACTGGAACGGCGGAATGACCAGAATGACTGGTGGCTATGACGTGCACTGTGGCAGCCAATGAGCCTGATCCGGGCCCCGATCGCCGCCCCTACCAGCTAGCCTGGCTGGATAGACCCCCATCAGGGCGGGCCGGCTGGACCCCACCCGTGCACAAATTCGTGCACTGGGCCTCTAGTTATCAATAAATCCACAAACAATAAGTGTTGGCAAGGATGTGGAGAAAAGGGAATTCCAGTGTGCTGTTGATGGGAATGCAGATTGATGCAACCACTATGGAAAACAGTGTGGAGGTTCCTAAAAAATTAAAAATGGAGCTGCCTTATGACCCAGTGATTCCACTTCTGCTAATTTCCCTGAAGAAACCCAAAACATTAATTCAAAAGAATATATGTACCCCTATGTTCATTACGCCGTTATTTACAATAGTCAAGATATGGAAGCCACCCAAGTGCCCATCAATAGATGAGTGGGCAAAAAAGCTGTGCCTTTCCCCATCCCTTTCCCCAGGCGAGGTTTTCTTGCCTTCTCTCTCCTAAGCTCCAAGGGCCCTTCTTTTGCTTCTGTAACTTGTTTCCTGAGCCTGTTTCTTCTACTGCTCACTTCTACCTCTGTGACTTTCTAAAGAAACTTTCTATTACAGTTTGAAAACAACAACAACAACAAGAAAGCTATGGTGCTTCACAATGGAATACTACCTAGCCATAAAAAAGAAGGAGACCTTACCTTTTGTGACATCATGGATGGACCCAGAGGATATTACACTAAGTGAAATAAGCCAAAGGCGAATACCATATGATTTTTCTTATATGTGGAATCTAAAGAACAGAATAAACAAAAGAGAAACAAACTCATAGATGCGGAGAACAGACCCATGGTTTTGCGGGGGGGGGGGGGGGGGGAGGATTTGAGGAGGGCTGTATGAAAAAGGTGAAGGGTTAAGGAGTACAAATTGGCATTTACAGAATAGTAACAGAGATGTAGATTACAGAATAGGGAATACAGTCAATAATATCATGATAACTAGGTAGGGGGCCAGGTGGGTACTTGAAGCAGCTGGGGGAGCACTCTGTAAAGTACACGATTTTCTAACCACTTTGCTGTACTCCTGAAACTAATACAGAATAATATTGAATGTAAATTGTAATTTGAAAATTTAAAAAAGTCTAATACCAATGTCGGTTGCTTAGGTTGATTTAAAAAGTAATTTATTTAAAGAATTAAGCATTTTTTATACAGTATTGTTTTTTTTTAAATATATTTTTATTGATTTCAAAGAAGAAGGGAGAGGGAGAGAGAGATAGAAACATCAATTATGGGAGGGGGGTTCTCTCTTCCCCCGACCAGCGCAGAGAGAGAGAATGTGGAGGTTGATGAAAATCTTGTGTAGAACGCGACGAGGTTTAAGGAAAATGAATAAAACAAGACTGAGACAGAAATAGAGGAAAGCTGGGACCGGGTATGGTGTCTGCCCTCTGATGGGGGGACAGAACGACGGCTAACACGGAAAGTAAAGTTTAATAAATACTCGAATGACAGGAAGTTACATCACATCTGAGTGGGCCTTGAGTTCCTGGTGACATCATGAGATCCATCCCCTTAACACTGGGCAGGAAGGTCAAACTAAGCAGTGTCCCAGTCTCTTGACCAGGTCCGCCCTCAGGGCGTGGCTCTGCCTTCGCTCTGAGTTTCAGCCGACATATTTAAAGATGCCAGAGTGTTTACTAGTGGCCCTTAACAATCAATGATGAGAAAGAATCATTGATTGGCTGCTTCCTGCATGCCCCCCACTGGGGATCGAGCCCGAAACCCGGGCATGTGCCCTTGACGGAACCAGGGATCCTTCAGTCTGCAGCTTGATGCTCTATCCAACGAGCCAAACTGGTCAGGGGAAGAATTAGGCATTTTAAAAGTCCAATTGATAATAGGCAGCAAAGAGAAACACAGTGTTTTGCTGAAATACTGTTTTTATCTAGCAGCAGCTTTATTGCAACAATTTTCTAGTTCAGATATTTTGATTATGTACCTATATAAAAGATGTGAAAATCACTCTCTTTTGATTGGCAGATTATTAAACCTTATTTTGGACAGGTTTATATATTGTGTATGAATTGCATATGCCCCATGGATTTCTTTTTATTATTATTATTATTATTATTTTCTTTTGATTGGCAGATTATTAAACCTTATTTTGGACAGGTTTATATATTGTGTATGAATTGCATATGCCCCATGGATTTCTTTTTATTATTATTATTATTATTATTTTTTTGCATTCTCCGAGAGAACCTCTTTTTTTCTTCCTGTTAATCTACAACAAGACACTAATGGTGAGTGAATCCAGACTTCAGAGATAATAAAATGTGGAAAAGTATGTCTTAAAATTAATGAAATACAGTAATTTTCTGTCTCCTAATTGCTCTCCCTACATCTATTCCTGTCCTCCTTCATTATATTCACAATTCATCTAGAATGTTCTTTCCCTAATAGGATCGTGGTGCTATCTTTCTTGCTGAAGACAGTTCAAATTAGTCTTCATACATTCAAGCTAAAATCCAGCATTAGTACAACATACGAGGTCTTGCCAACTTCTCCAGCTTTTAACACTTTTATTCTCTCACTCTAAGTTCCAGCCATGCAGACCTACTTCCAAATACTAAAAATAAAACACACACACAAAGAGTCTGTCCAAACTTCATATTTCTGCACATACTCTTCACTCTGCTACAATGATCTTCTTAACCTTCTAACCCCCTATTCAACCTTCAGGTCTCAGCTAGCTCAAATGTCATTTTCTCCAGAGCTTCTCCTGAATTCCAGAACAGGTCTCTGCTGTGTTCCCATAATACTCTGTGTTAAACATCACCACACTCTATGAATTGCCTCTTTATCTGTTTGTCTTTCCCTCCAGACTAAAGAGTCCTTGGAGTAAGGGGTTGTGTCTTGTACACTGTCACATCCCCAGGGCCACACATGGTGCCTGACACCTAAAGATTTGCTTAAAATTGACAACACATGAAGAACCAATGAAAGAGGTTACCAGCCAAATAAGTACACCAGCCAGAGGATTTTCTTCAAATAATTCAGTCAGTGAACTCTCTACTAGCTGAATTAAGTTTCTTGTCAATGCATTAAATACATTGCAAATTACAATCATATGCCTAGCTAGAGTTAGTTGCTGTTGTGTCTTTAGGGAGATCAGCCTCAGTTGAAGAGAAAAAAATTAATATAATTAGAAAGCAAGCTTGAAAACAAAATGATCAGAAAAAAAAGCAATACAGGCTAAGTCTAGATGTGCCAATTATGTGTAGCAGATTATGCTCATTGTTGGCACTCAGAAGAAAGACAGATCCCTAAAAACTGAGCCAGTCATAGAAGAATTTATTGAGGAAATTAATCTTGAGCAATCTCTAGAATGAAGGGTAGAATTTAGTGTGAGCATATTTAGGAGGAAATAACCGTGGGATACTGAAAAGAGGCCCATCTGTCATTTTATTGTTTTCACTCTCTTAGTAAAAAAAATAAAATAAATATAAAAATCTTTTTCAGGAGGGTTAGAATTATAAATTTTTGGGATTGAATTAACTGAAGTAATTTTAAATTTACTCTTAAGTTCTCAAATAGAGTCATTCTTCTCTCTCCTCATCTTAGCATAGACTTCCTCTTTTTCCTGCATCATATTCCTATTCAGCTTAGAAAAATATATATTATATCCTGAGGAAGTCTATGGAAAATTATTCTGAAAGTTAAAAGTTTTAAAAACACTGAACAGAGCTGTACATGAGGTCAGCATTTATCTGTTTCAGCCAATGTTAGCAACCCATCAATTTCTCATACAAAAAGTCATAGTGACCTGCAGTTGAAGAGCAGTCACTTAGCACCACTTACTCAAAATGGCAAACATGTCCCTAGTGACACAATGTTCAAATGGTTGGCCATGAGTTTGCTGGGATGATGGCCTATGGGTCTAATTGGAACTGCAATTTCCCCAAAAGCACTTTTATTTTTTTTTTTATTAGATTTTCCTTGACAATCCCCTGGCCTCCCCTACCCCCCAGTGTCTTATGTCCATTGGTTATGTTTATATGCATGCATACAAGTCCTTCGGTTGATCTCTTACCCCCTTCCCTCCTGCCCCCCAACCCTCCCCAGCCTTCCCGCTGCAGTTTGACAATCTGTTTGAGGCAGCTCTGCCTCTGTATCTATTATTGTTCAAAAGTTTATAATGGTCTCTATTATCCATGAATGTGTGAGATCATGTGGTATTTTTCCTTCATTGACTGGCTTATTTCACTTAGCATAATGCTCTCCAGTTCCATCCATGCCGTTGCAAATGGTAAGAGTTCCTTCTTTTTTACAGCAGCATAGTATTCCATCGTGTAGATGTACCACAGTTTTCTAATCCATTCATCTACTGATGGGCACTTAGGCTGTTTCCAGATCTTAGCTATGGTGAATTGTGCTGCTATGAACATATGGGTGCATATATCCTTTCTGATTGGTGTTTCTGGTTTCTTGGGATATATTCCTAGAAGTGGAACCACACGGTCAAATGGGAGTTCCATTTTCAGTTTTTTGAGGAAACTCCATACTGTCTTCCATAGTGGCTGCACAAGTCTGCATTCCCACCAGCAGTGCACGAGTGTTCCTTTTTCTCCACATCCTCTCCAGCACTTGTCGTTTGTTGATTTGTTGATGATAGCCAGTCTGACAGGTGTGAGATGGTACCTCATTGTTGTTTTGATTTGCATTTCTCAGATGATTAGTGACTTTGAGCATGTTTTCATGTGTCTCTTGGCTTTCTGAATGTCCTCTTTTGAAAGGTGTCTTTTTAGGTCCTTTGCCCATTTTTTGATTGGATTGTTTATCTTCCTTTTGTTAAGTTGTATGAGTTCCCTATAAATTTTGGAGATTAGGCCCTTATCAGATATGACATTGGCAAATATGTTTTCCCACGCAGTGGGTTTTCTCGTTGTTTTGTTGATGGTTTCTTTTGCTGTGCAGAAGCTTTTTATTTTGATGTAGTCCCATTTGTTCATTTTCTCTTTAGTTTCAAGTGCCCTGGATTTCTTAATTTAGTAAATATTGACTTTAGATTTTTGGCCTCCAGAGCTGTCAGAGAATAAATTTCAGTTGTCTTAGGTCACCAACTTTGTGGTAATTTGTTACAGCAGCCCCAGGAAACAAATACATATACCTTTACAACAGTACTTATCACTTGTAACTATAAGGTCTCCTGCACTACACCATGCACTTCTTAATGACAGCTTATTTGTCTTTATAGTTCTAGCTTTCAGCAAAGTGCTTGGAATAGACGTTCAATTTTTGGTTGAATGCGTAAATGGTGTTAATGCTTTAGGTTTTCATTTTTTATAGAGTAAGGACTTGGAAAAGTATAAACATATACTTGAATAAGTATAAATCTATTACATTAAATTAAAATTAATGCAAGTCGCAAGCCTCTGTTTTTACTGGATAATGGAAAACTCCGTCTTTCCAATTCAAGTTTCTGCTCTGATTTAAGACTCCGTCTCTTTCAGAATTCTCTGCCCTTTCCCTCAGAGGTACCTCAGGTGGCCCAAGTTCTTAGAGGATTGCTATAGACATTATGTCTGTGTCTCCACAACATTCCTATGTTGAAATCTAATTCTCAAGGTGATGGTGTTAGGAGGTGAGGGTCTGTGGGAGGTGATTAGATTATGAGGATGGAACCCTTATGCGTGGGATTAATGTGCTTTTAGAAGAGACACCAGAGGGCTCGTCCACCCCTCTACCTTGAGTGGAAACAGTGAGAAGAAGCCCATCTTAGGAAACACGTCCTCACTAGACACTGAGTCTGTTGGCACCTTGGTCTTGGACTTCGCAGCCTCCAGAACTGTGAGAAATAAATTGCTGCTGATTACAAGCTACCTGGTTTACGCCATTTCGTATAGTAGTTCTGTGGCCTGACCAGTGCCTGCAGAGGTGTGGCTCTCTCTACCTGACCCTTGGGCTTCAGTCCTTACAGCCATTACTTCCCTTGAGTTCATTGTGATTCTCCTGAGGCATCAGATTGTTACACACACGCCCTTCACTCTGCATCCCCGGCGGCTGCTGGCTGGTTCTCAGCCACCCTGCACACTTCTCAGGAAACTTGGGAATGCAGACTGGGACTTGGTGGGACCTCCCCGGGCCCAACAACTAGCCTATGTATCTTCTTCATCTATTGCTTCCAGATAAACGCGGCTTCTCTGTAAGATCTGTACCATCATGGACAATACTCTGAGGAGCTGGGCACTGTTCCTTCTCCGCTGGGATCTCCCCCTAACTTTCCTGAGGTTTTTACGAAGTTTCTATAGTCTTGCTGCCCCCTTGCTCCCAGGAATCAGTTTGTGGCCTGGAGGGTCAGGCCTTTACTCGGGGATCTTCCAGTTTACGGAAGCTGGTCACTGCCTCTCTGAGCCTCCCCTTTTTAATTCTCTAGTTAAACTCTTATTTTACTTGAGGATTAATATGGCAACTCATATTGTTAGAGGCACCTTTTATTGACATGAGTCAGTGGGAGAGGACTGCCCCAACCTTGATCCTTGTCTTCTCATATAAATGAGTTTATAGGAGAGACCTAGATTGTGTTGTGTAAAGCCAATTTATTAAAGCAATTAAAGCACACACCTTTATTAAAGAAGCAGGGCAAGCAAACTATTCATTTGGCTTATGAAGTGCAAGCTGGCTCTCCACTAATCTGAGGAGCAAGTTGGGTGGAGGTCCGAGGCGTTATATACCCTTCTGTCTTTAGGTTTCAAAATTCCTTTGCTGAATATTTTGGTATGGATTAATTTTTAAGGTCTTTTTTACTTGCTGTGGCCTTCCCAGAATTCACGAGAAGCACCTAGCAGCTTTATCTTGCCAGACCTTGAGACTGTTGGCTTTATTGATTAGGGAGCAAAACTGTCCTTTTTTCCTTTCTCCTTTCCCCTCCCTTTCTGCATTCTTTCCTTAGGGAGGCTTTTAACCATTTGCTCTCAAGTGTCCTTGGCCTGGGAAGATAATGGTTTGCTATTTGCAAGCTGGCTGCATATTGTCCACACTGTTTGGTCTTGTTTTAACTTTTTTTGTGTGTGTGTCTCATTTTCCCCACCCCTCCTGCCCTGGAATCCTCTAACAATATCATCACACTGTGAGTCTATTGTAAAGGGTGTCCCAAAATTCACGCAAGAAGTAATTTTGATAGAAAACACAGGTTTATAATTAAAAAATATAAATTTTTTATTGATTCATAAAGTATACAGTATAGGGTTATGTATGGAATAGCACATCGGGTAAACGGCCTCCACGGCTTTGCTGGCACATACGCAAAGCCGTGGTCTTCATTGGTCTTCATTGTCCCTGCTCCTGGGCCATAATTGAAGTACCAATTTGGTAATGCTTATCAAATTGAAGGGATTGAAATCAAAGGGCAACAGATATTAGAATCTGATTCAATAAACCAAATAAAATTAGGCTTTTATTTTATTTTTTGTTGTTGTTAATGCTCACGCAAAATTCAAATCTTGCGTGAATTTTGGGACACCCTTTACAAAGTCTGTGCTCCAGGTCCACCAGGATTTGGCTTCTGATCCTTAAGGCCCAGATTTTCAGAAATAAACAGAACGAGACAAAAAATTAACTCCTTTCCTTCTAAAAAACAAAACAAGAGCCAAATTATTTCTCAATTTCCTGCCTTTGAGAATTGGAAGCCATGACTTTTGCAACTAAGGGCAGTACATACAAAACTCCAGCTACCGCTTGAGTGGTGGCTGTGGGAACGCTTGTGGTGAAAAGAGGAAATGGAAAAATATACAATTCGATAATAAAATATTACATCATTATTCTAATTGACAAAAGTATCAGACCAAGGTCAGGAAAAGTAAAACAATTACTTGGAGATTTAAAAGAGAAGGGTTTTCTGAAAGAAGATATTTAAACAAAGTATTAGTGATGAATGGACAGAAATGGACATTTTAAAGTATGGTAGGTATACACATTCTGCTCTTTATAAATTTCAAGTCTCTGTAGATCATCAAAATTGATAAAAGAAGTAAGCTGGTACTTCATAATCTAGACTATTGAGATCATACATAATATTGGAAACTACACATCAAGTTCTTATTCTAACCAGCCTGGTATTATTTATGATAGTGAAAAAAACATGTTATTTGAGAGATGGAGTTTCCTTCTGTTACATAGTCTTTAGAAGTTAAGGGATCTGTCTGAATATCATCTTCCCTGGACATAGTAAAGGTGCCTTCAAAGAATCAGTGAGGAACTTTAAATATGAAGTGACTAATTTCTACCTTAGAAACAGAACTCCCTTTATAACAAAGATGACTATAGGAGACAAACTAATGAAGCTTATGCTTTTAGTGAATTGAGTTGGGAGAAGAGGGAAAGTTCTGATGTCCATGCGGAGGTCACGACTTAAAAACTCAGATTCCTACAATACCTGAGTGTCAGCTGCACACTTGGCATAGTGCTATGTGACTACATATGAGAGGGTACTGGCCACAGAAGGACATGTTAGGTAGGGAAAGAGTCTCAAGGTCTGGGCAGTTCTAAATGTTATTTCTTATAAAATGTTTAAAATGTAGCATAGTATTCTGTGGATGCAGCTATAAATAGGATGAGCTGACAGGAACTCAACCAGATGAAAGTTGCCAAAGGCAAAGAAGAAATCAACATGTAATTGACCAAATAGTGTATATAAGCAATGGCTAAGCCTCCCTTCTGGGAGGCAGCGCTTTGGATATGAATCCCCTGTCTCCTTTACTTGCTGCAAGTAAATAAAACTACCTTGCAACAACCATGTCTCCTTTTTGAATAGAGCACCCCAAGTGGCGAGCCCCTTGAGTTCAGGAACATACAGGTGGCCTACTTAGTCACTGCTGGACTCAGAGAGAGTCAGCGGTACTCCAGGGAGGCCTGGGAAAGCTGAGGAGGGGTGACCTGCTTCATGTAAAGGTTCATTCTTGTGGGTCTAAAACATGGGCTGATGGGGAGAGGGGCTCTCTAGAACAGCTGAGAGATGACACGAGGGGGAGGGAGGAAGTAAGTGGGCATGTCTTTTTGCCCGTCCGAACTGGCCAGGAAGCCACCGTCCTGGCTGTCCGTAGTGCTGCATCCCACCAGAAAGCAACCCCATTCTTCTTTTTTTTTTTTTAATGATGCCTGTCACCCATGTTTCTCCCTTTCACTTTCTCTCTCTGAAATCAATAAAAAATATATTTATTTTTTTAAAAGATAGGAGTGGGCAAACTACAGCCCAAAGGCCAAATCCAGCCCACTGCCCATTTTTGTAAATAAAGTTTTATTAAAACACAGCCATACTCATTTCTCATTTGTTTCTGTATTGTCTAAGTGCTACAGCCTCTGAGTAGAGTAGTTTTGACACAGACCATATCACCCACAGAGCCAAAAATATTTACTATCTGGACCTTTATAGGAAAAACTTGCTGACTTCTGATTTAAGAGATTACTATTAATCCAATATAGTAATTTGTAATTATTACTTGTGTAATTGATCAATTATACCTTTCTAGTCATTTCAATGTCTTTACTATCTTAATTTTATTTTGTAATAATTGGGTGTTATTTTTAATGGTCAGACTTTGTTACTCTCAGATGTTTTATTTTTTTAAAATATATTTTATTGATTTTTTACAGAGAGGAAGGGAGAGGGATAGAGAGTTAGAAACATCGATGAGAGAGAAACATCGATCAGCTGCCTCCTGCACACTCCCTACTGGGGATGTGCCCGCAATCAAGGTACATACCCTTGACCGGAATTGAACCTGGGACCCTTGAGTCCGCAGGCCGACGCTCTATCCACTGAGCCAAACCGGTTAGGGCAAGCAACCCCATTCTTAACATCTCAATCAATGGTCGTCCTTCTGGCAGACATTTGCAGAGACCTGGCTATATTTTTTACTCAACTCTGAGTACTGGGGTAGACAGTCAGACTCTTAAATAATTTCCTAGAATGAACCTATAGCTTGTGGGAAGGGAAAACAATTTTACTAACTTGTGATGGTGCTGTGATGGAGGTATGTATAGGGTCTGTATGAGCACAAAGGTGAGGGTCTCCAGATTCCCTGGAGGAGATCAGAGAAGGCAACTCCTGGGCTGAAGCTTAAAGGACAAGCAGGTCAAAGGGAAGGCATTTGAAGTAAAAGCAAGAGCTCATATGAAGCATGGGGACCCAAGGGAGCCTGGCATATTTAAGAAAGCTTGCAAGTAGTTCTGTGTGCTGGAAGTTGAGTTTGTGGTGGGAGAGTGGAAGAAGAGAAATTGCCTAAAACCAACTCATTAAAGACTGGTGAAATCTACAGGGGAAAGATCAATGCCAATTTAGATATGTTTTTGAAAACTTTTAAAATGAAGTGTATGAAGGTGGCCAGCCCCTTGGTTTATTTTGGTGTAATCTCAGACCGGTTAGAGCACCATTTTGATGAGAGTCTTTAGGAAGTTGAAAAATAATTGCTGAATTGATCATCTCAAAACCTTGTCTATCTCAGTCAAGAGTCAGGCTACATGGATTTATCATTAAACATAAACAATCCAGTGTCCAGCTGAGAATTCTTGGGAACTTTTAGGTCCATGCTTTCCTCCCCTTTATTCCTCTTCCTCCCTCACCCTGGAATCTTGGTTGCTTTGATGTTCCAGCAGTTTTGGACACCTTCCTGCTTATCTTCTAGTTCAAGAATTTGGTTGTGGGCCACCGAAACATTTCAATTTCATGGATATTTGTAAAACTGAACTTCTGACCCCAAATGTGGGTTCTGGGGGAGGTTGGGATGCTGCAATTCTGTTGTTGATGTCGTTATGTGGGCAGAGTTCCCATCTCAAGAAGCTTGGCAGTAACGAACGTTATTTCTCCTCTTGGCCCTCAAGCTTGGGAGAGTTCCCATGTGATTGGCTTTAGCAAGTAACTCTGTCATGTTACATGAGACACTTTGTCAAGAGTATCTTTTTTTTTTTTTTAATCGGGCCACCATGCGCTTCCTTTCAGTTTATGGGTAGATGGGGAAGCCAGTTTCAGACACTAGAGTCAACCTTTTGGGAATAGGAGTTATATCTTTTTAAAAAGTAGTTTCTCACACTGTTTTTATAGGGTAGGCCCTCAAGAAAAGCTTTATTAAAAACAACAACAAAAAACCTGACATATTCAATGCTGTGTTCAAATCGGCCATCTTCCAAAATAGCAGCAAGTTAAGTCACCACCAGCAAATCACTTCCTCAGTTACAAAAGAAAGGTGGCATCGTGCTCTGAAATCCTAAACCCGTGTTCCACGTTCTGTGTTTTATGAATAAGCATAACGGGTATTCAGAAAGGAATCAGCCACCCCTGGCTACTCCAGGACGTTGGTGAGGTGTATAAGCTACAAATGTCCCCAAGAGTCAGGACGCGATGGGGGCCAAATCTTTAGAAAGAACAGATGGTCAAATTGTCCCTGGTGGGAGTTGACCGTAGAGTCCACGCCCCTCCACTCATGAATACAGTTTGTGCTTTGGGACTGAGAATGGTTGGACTAAAATAATTTGTACTCTAGAGTTTTATGATCCCCCCGCACCGCCCCACCCCCCCACACACATACACACACACTCATTGCATGAGGATATTTATGGAAAATATATAATGATCAAGGTTAAAGTGTGCTTGAAAGTAATATTTTAAGGCATTACACTATGATCCTTTGGCTTTTTATAAACAAAACTTTGAGACGTGAAGATGGATGAGATCTTGTGCAGAGAATGTCAAACATTCCACTTCACTGGGCTGTGTTTCTGCCATATGTGTAAACAACTCCACCACAAGATAGCCTGGAAAGGAGTTAATCTGGAAGACAGTCCTGTTAATAATGTTTTCAAATCCTTAGAACTCTTTTGCCAAATTCTGAGACTAAAAAAAGCAGAGATAAGGATGACTACATTCAAAGCCGGCTAGGGAAAAGATTCTTTTAGCATCTCTGTGCTGCTGCAGTACCACTGACACTGCAAAACGGGATCTCATATCTCTTTACTCATGAGAAGAACTCAGACCTCCTCTGGGGACTGGCAACTGGAGAGGCTCATTACTCAGAGGTTTGATGTTATCTCTTGCTCTCAAATAACTGACGCTGGAGTTCTGAACATTTGCCTTTTAGCTTTCTGGGTTGCCCAACATTATGTTAATTCATCTGGAATGTGGTGCAAGCGTGTATCTTTAGTGACTGCAGTACTGACTTTTCTTGAGAACTGGAAGAAAATGATCCTCACTGAAAACTGAAACCCCAGCATCCTTTTTTTTTTGTGTTCTTGGTCTTTGCTTCCAGGAGATGGCGATAGAACATCATAAATATCAAATTACAATCTGCAAGAGTTTTGCCCCTGGAGGCCTCCCATTTTAGAGCCTAAGGCCAGCAAGGGATTTGAGCCACATGTGAGCTCTTTCATTGCAACATTTAACTTCACTGTCATATGTAAAGAGAGGACAGAAATACTTTCAGCTCAGGTGCTTACTTCTTTTTCCACATGCCTTCCCATTTTCTGAGTTTGTGTGTGCTTTTTAAATCCTCACCTGAGGATATGTTTTTTAAAAATTGATTTTGAGAGAGAGAGAGAGAGAGAGAGAGAGAGAGAGAGAAACATTGATGCGAGAGAGAAACATCGTTTGGTTGCCTCCTGTACACTCTCTAGGGATTGAACCTGCAACCTAGGCAAGTACCCTGATCAGGAATTGAACCCACAACCCTGTGGTGTATGAGACAACCCTCCAACCACCTGAGCCACCCAGCTCTGAGTTTATGTTTTGAAGTGAGGACACAAATTGGATGACCTCCAGGTGAAAGGTGTGGGGGTTTTACTAGCTCTATTGTGGGTGGGGCTTTTGAACCTAAAATGCCAGAACCAATCGGGTAGCAATGCTGTTTTCTAGAAATATAAAGATATCTCAGACTGTATTAGAAACTAATTTTTAAAACACTCCCTGGTAGTCTTCACTATTATGTTCAGCATTTTGATGAGCATTCTTTACGTTGGTATTTGGCAGTCCTCCCTCGCCTGCTTAGGAGAAGGGCAAGTACAAGAAACAAACGGATATTTGCCAAAGAACAATTTCAGATGACCTTGGTTGTACCCACCTTATCCATCTACCAGTTAACTTCCGGTTTCCTTATTAGGAGGGAGGAGTTATCCCCAGGTCTATTATAAATTGCTGCCAGTCTAAAATTAGCTACTTTTCAGGGTGATCTAAATGTGAAAATATTCATTTTTTGATTACCTTGGAGATTTTACTAAAATAAAAAGTTCCTGATTTAGCAAAAACAAGTCCAAGCGAAATTGGAGTAGGTATGAAAAGGGAACTAAAAAGTAGAAAAGAGAAAGGCTAATTCCGGGCCAGTACTTGGTGTTTTACACCAAAGGAGGCTTTAACACGGACTGATTCATTTTAGAGTCTGTATGGATGATCAACAAGTGCTTATTTTTTTCCTTTTTATTGAACTCATTGGGGTGACATTGGTTAACAAATTATACAGGTTTCAGGTGTACAATTCCTTAAATTAAATTAAATTAAATTAATTCATTTTTGAGGTCCTGTGTTAGGTAGTAGGAATGTAAACCTAATGGGGTTTGGGTAGCCAGTATCAAGGAGGCATAGTGCTGCTGTCTCAAGATGTTTGTTGCCTAGTAGGTGGAGACAGACGTTGTGTCCTCACACATTTTGACTTGCTGAGCAGTGATGTGTGTGGACCGGTAACAGCTGCATTTCCAGTTCCAATAGTTGGACAGTCCCTGTATTCATTGAAACCTGTTTGTGGCACTACTCTCCATGTCTAGATGTTGGGTGGACAGTGGTGGACAGAACAGACACTGGTATCTCATTGAGCTGGGAGAAAAATGTGATGCAGACAGACAAGAAAAAAAATTACAAATTTAATAAATACTATGACAGAAGTGCTATGAGAAAGAACCGGGAATCTGATTAACCTGCGGGAGTGTATTCATTTTCTAACGCTGCTGTAAAAAGAACCACAAACTGAGAGGCTTAAACAGCAGAGATTGATTGTCTCCCAGTTCTGGAGCTTGAAGTCTGAGGTACGTTGTCCGCTGGCTCGGTTCCTTCTGAGGGCTGCGAGGAAGAGTCTGTCCCGGCCTCCCTGTAGCTTCAGCCTCCCTTGTAGCTGCTGGGGGGTTTGCTGGCAATCCGTGGTGTGCTTGTCTTGTAGAAGCATCGCCCTGACCTCTGCCTTCGTCCTCACATGGCTTTCTCCCCGTGTGCGTGTCTCTGTGTCCAAATGTCCCCTTTTGATGAAGGACCCACACTACTCCAGTATGACTTTATCTCAACTCATTATATTTGCAACGATCCCATTTCCAAATAAGGTCACATTCTGAGGTCCTGGAGGTCAGAACGTCCACATGTGAATTGGGCAGAGCTGGGGGGAATGACACAAAATTCAACCCTCCACAGGGGTCGGCAGGGAAGAGCCCTCTGAGGAAGGGAGGAAAAGGAGACCTTTTGTGGGCAGACGTTTCTCCTGGGACTTTCCCATCATGCCACGTAAACAGCTGCCCAGCCCCGTGTGGAGCCGACCCTGTCACTCCCTGCAGCTTGAGCTGGGAGTAGAGTCAGGGAACTCCCATGGGTTGTGCCTGGGCGTCTGGCCGCTCATCTGATGCCACATTTAAAAGCGGAGATTAAATCTCCCACACCAGAGACGGGGCAGAAGGCTTTTTTATTGTCTGGGCTTTGACGTTAATGTGACGAGTGCTTTAGCTGCGTCTCCCCAATAACAGGGCAGAGAATGGAAATCTGGTTAGTGCTACAGGCTTATGCAATCATCTGTCAGGTCAGAGCTGCATGGTCATTTTAGGAACTGAAGAAATTATCATCCTAGTTGTCATTCATTTATTTGACCAGTGCTGTCTGCCAGCACTGGGCTAGCCAGTGGCCATACAACAGGTGATATGAAAAATATTTAACCACCTGTGATGGCAGGGCGCTGACCCAAACCGGCAACATCTATAAACAGCTGGTACAGCCACCCTGGTACAAACGCACTGGATACCAGCCCGGAGCACAATAGTCAACAACTGTCTGAGGTCTCATGAAGCTGGCAGCCGGCCAAAAGAAATGTGATGCGCGCCCGTGTAATTTAAAATTTTCTAATAGGCACATGAAAGAGGAAAAAGAAAGTGATGAAATTAATTTTAATAATATATTTTATTTACCCCAGTGCATCTAAACTGTTATTTCAACATATAAGCAATATATAAATTATTTATGCAGTATATTACATTCTTTTTAAATACTCAGTTTTCAAAATCTGGTATGTATTTTTTCTATTAGTTATAGAAGAAATGGGCTTAGGAAACAAGCTATAGAGGCAAAGAAAGGGGCCTTAGAGCTTAGAAGTGAGGAAGGTAAAGGTGGCCTGTCTGGGAGGGCGGGGATGGGGAAGGTGAAGGGAAAGGTGGGGGGCATGCTCCTGAGAGGGAGAGCACCTCAAAATCTGGTATGTAATTTCATCACTTATAGCACATCTGAATTCAGACCAGTCAGATTTTAAGTGCTCAGTAGGCACATGTGGTATTGGCTGCCATATTGAGCCGCACAGGCCTGGAAGATGGGTGGAGAACAGAGGTCTAGCTCTCACTTTCTGAGAAGGAGACCTAAAGAAGAATAAATGTCTTTTGAGGGCACAAAGATGCACTTGAGGGAGCATGCAGTGGGAGTGATATGTTAAAATCTTAAATGATTATGTTTTTTACCCCTCTTTCCCCCCAGCTTAAAATTATGTTTTCCTGCAGCCTTTCTGTCAGTATGACTCCCAGGAAAGTGATGAGAATAAATAATACTTTGGGGAGAAGGAAATAATGTGGGGTAAGTCCTTGCCAAAAAGGACAAAGGAGTAAAGGAAAATTCTTCTGATTCGAGAAAGAGAGAGATAGGCAGGAGGGAGGGAGAGAGGAAGGCGGAGAATAAGATGCCAGTGTCCTTGCTTCGTCCTACTCTCTTAGGATTGGACCGCGATGAGGAGGGAGCTATGGGGACATCTGTGTAAGTGTTAAGAAACGTTGTGAAAATAGTGATCCACTCTCATGAGCATAGCATAGGGGAGGCTGCAAGCTTTCAGACATCCTGTATTTAAATTGGCACAATATCCAAAAAAGAGAAGGGGCAATAAATTGGATGGGTGTGGATGTAATGGGGTGGGGGGAGAGAGAGAGAGAACGAGCGGGTGCTTTGAGGCTGTGGAGAACCACAGCCTGAAGGAGATCCCAGGGTCACTGTGTACCCTGGTAAAGGGGCCCGGAGACGCTCAAAGGCCAGAGACCCAACAGAGGCTTGGGATCAGAAAAAATAAGTGCAGAATTTGAGGACCTGTTAATCGGAGGCACATGGTTGGAATCACAGACTGTGCAGATGTCAGCTCAATGCCCATTAAGGCCGGAAGGGACACAAGGGACCTCAAAGGACATTGTGGAGGATTAGACAAGACCACCCATTCTCCAGGCATCAGCAACAACTGAGAGAACGTGCAAATAGCCAATGTTTAAGTGTGTTTGCATTGGTCAAGGCCCAGTCAAGGAAAAAGAACCATGACAGGTAGAGGGTATTTATTATTGTCACTGGTTAGAGAAGTGTTGGAAGGATTAAAAAGGGGGGAAGGTGAGATAACCCTGAAATTAACCAAGGCAGGAAGCCACCACCTCTCCTAGGCTTCACTAGGCGTTCAACCCAACTACTCAGTACTTCTCTAAGCACTGGTGGGCACGTGGCAAGGAAAAGAGATTGGAGATATTTGAGAGTAAAGGAGTTTGATAAAAAGAAGAGAGAGTGAATGTAAGGTTTGGCCTAATTAAGTCAGGTGTGGCAATAGCAGCCAGTGGCAACACTTTGGGAACAGCCGCCAAGCAGGTGTGGTCTTGGAGCTGCCTCAGCTTGCTTAGTCCTGGGGTGGCCCTGGCCACCTGAGGTGCTGCTTCACCCCAGGAGCTGGGGACTCTGGCTCAGAGCTCTCCCTGTGTCGAGTGTGAAGGAGAACCAGCTGTGTTTATTCGCATGTCTAGGAGATCAAGCTCCCCGGGAGGCCATTCTTGCCATCAAACTGTGTAGGCGGTCTGGCATCAGGATTTCTGGAGGTGCTGTTGATGCTGCCAATTCTCATTCCTCCAAAACACTTTTTCCCAGAGGGTATCAATGAGGCCCTAATTGAGGCAGCGTGTGACAAGGCTTTGAGGAAAAGTTCTCACTGAGTTTCAAAGGAGTTAATGCTTACTTTCTAGGAGTGATATTTCAAGAAGACCTGGTTCTGTTCCCCGCCCCCCCCTCCACCTAACTTCATCTGAAGGGAAAATGAGTCTGAGCGAAGGTCTTCTGGTACTTTTTGGAGAAATTTTCCATCATTTTATTTTCTGCTTCGCACTCTAAGAATTAAAAGAGAAAATCATTGACAAGAGAAGTAAAAGGAAGCAACAGTTTTATACACGGCAATGTCACTGGAAAGGGACCGGCACTGAAGCGGGTCTGCCCTCGCACAGCCTGGAATGTGTGGGTTCTTGACTTTGTGCAAGAAAGATTTCATGATACAAGTCCAGGTGATTTTGAGATATGTGCACAAAAGCTGGGGACAGTGAAACAAAGGAAGGGCTTACGATAGAAGAGGCAAGATCATAGCAACAGGAGTGAGCCTCGGGTGAAGCTGCCTTGGCCCCTTAGAAAGAAAGTCACAGAGGCAGAGAAGTGAGCCAGCTGGGCTGCATGGACTCAGCAAACAAGTTACAGAGGCAAAAGTGGGGGCCCCTGGAGACAGGTTCAGAGGGTTAGCCAAGGACAAGTTGCCGCTGGTCCTAGTTGCAAGTCTCCTGCAAACCCTTAGACCTTAGAAGAAAGAAAGCAAAGACAGGCATCTGAGGAGAGAAGGCACAGGCATGCTTACGGGAGAGCATGCACAGGTTCCTTTGTCTTCAGGGCTTTTATCTGTTTTTTAAAAGGTGGGAATTTTAGGGCAGGTCTCAGGGAGGGATCTCGATAGAAAATTCATCAGCTTTCCAGGTATATCCCTTAATATGCTGATGCATCAAAACGAGCATAGAGGGTCAGGGTCATTCTCTGGTTAGTTTCACCTTCAAGGAATGTTACCCAAGAGGGACTGGGACTGAGGTAGGCTTGCCACTGCATGGCCTGGAATGTGTAAATCATTTGCTTCTTAGTCTTCTTGGTTAGGGAAGATAAGATCTTGCCATTTATTATCTGGGTGGAAATTGTTTGACCATTTAACTATCTGTCTCAGTTTCCCCATTCTACTTGCCAAGGAATTTTCCTAGCTCTTACTATGCTGCCTCAGTAATAGATATTCTTACAGCATTGATGTGAAAATACCATCTCCTAAACTGTAAAAGCTGAGGTCAAAATTGTAAGTAATTACTCAGAAACCATTCAGTTAATAGATTACCTAGGCCTTTTTATTTCATCCTTTCTCTAGTTATACTTTTCCTTTCCTCATTGAAGATCTCTGCCAGTGTTGGAGCCATAATAATGAA
>NW_005364914.1:692937-699119 GCF_000412655.1 Myotis brandtii | reverse complement strand
GAAGGAGGGGCATGTATCCTGTCATGTTCTAGTATCTGTAAGACTGGTTGGCCTTCTTGCTTATTAGCATCTTTGATAAAATACTTGAGGTAAGATAGGTTGGAAAAGATGGCAAAAGGTACAATCCAGGAATTATTTGTGGATTTCACCATTCCGGGCCTATTCTCCATCATCCATAAGCATCTCTTGTATCTATGATACAAACAATTCTCAGTTTCTATGAGTTAAATTACTGTTTCAGTTGGTAATCTAATAATTTCTTTCCTGAAGAAAAAATATTGTTTTATCACACAAAAGCTATTAAAGTTATTTAAAATGTTCTGTGAGATAAAACTCTGATTTTGGTTCTTCTAACTGACATTTCTAAGAGTCAAGAGTGATGGTGATGGGGGAATAAAAGGTATAGCCAAGAGGCTTCCATCAGAAAAGTCCCCTAGAGAGTAACAATCTTCTTCCCACGAAGGAAGCCACACTGCGGAGTGACCGCTTCACCTGTTGTGCCAAAAGGGCTGTCTGAGCAGCCTGTTACTTGTAACAAGTTAAGGGGTGTGGGTGCTAAGTCTGTCATCAACCAAAGATGCCTCTCCCACACAAAAGTTTTTTTCTGTTTGATTTGCTGCCTGAACATCTGCCAACTTTTTCTTCTTTTGAATCACACACTAGGCATCCTTTTAAAAGGCACATGTCTCTGAGTGTGTCAGACAGTCACTGCTAAATAAGAATTGATTTAACCAGATTGCTTTCCAGAGTCTAAGGCTTCTTGGAGATTAGAATACACATCAATGAAGGACAATATTTCTGGATCTTCTGTGGCATGCGGGGAAGAGTCCCAAGATATGTGAAAGCAGCAGGAATAGCAAGGAAGGCGCTTGGCTTATTGGAAATTTTGCCCAGAACTTAGCCTGTTACCGATTTATCTTTTATCTCTAAAAAGGATATATCCCTGATTTGCAGAACCAGTAAAAACTTCACTGGGACTCTTATTTTATATAAATTAAATGAATATTTATTAAATCACCATCATGGGCTGAAGATTGAGTAAGATAATGTTGGCATTTAATGAGCACCTGTTTATGAGTATTGCATACATTATTTTCCTCATTAACCCCTTTTACAGGTGATGAACCTAAGCCCAGAGAAGTTAGCCACATAGTGGCCGAGCTGGAATTCAAAACTAGTTCTTCACGTTGTCCATGAGCCTTGAACTTTCAGATACCGCATTCTAAATTTTTATTTGGACTCTGTCTAGAAGAGAACTAACATCGTGGCATACTGGGTTCTTTTATTGGGAGTGGGTTTGGCCACAGAAACACATGTATGTCTATTTTTTGTTAAATATACTATCCAACAGCTTTTCACAAACCTTAAACCAATTTCCACTCCCACCAGCAGTGTATGAGCATGTCAATTGCTCCACATCCTTGCAAGTATATGGTATTGTCAGTCTTTTCATTTCTATAGAGATAGAATTGACATATAACATTACATTAGCTTCACATGAAAAACATAATGATTCAATACTTGTATGTATTATGAAATGATCACTACAATAAGCCTAGTTAACATCCATCACCATACATAGCTATATTTTTAAAAAATATATATATTATTGATTTTTTACAGAGAGGAAGGGAGAGGGATAGAGAGTTAGAAACATTGATGAGAGAGAAACATCGATCAGCTGCCTCCTGCACACCCCCTACTGAGGATGTGTCCGTATCCAAGGTACATGCCCTTGACCGGAATCGAACCTGGGACCCTTCAGTCTGCAGGCCGATGCTCTATCCACTGAGCAAAACTGGTTAGGGCCATAGCTATACTTTTATTTCTGGGATCATCTTTCTAGAGAATGCATAACTTTAAAAAAAAACACTGAATCATTTCATGAAGGAGAAATATGCAAGGAGATCTGATGCCAGTTCTCATGTGTCTTCCTAGAGTAAAATTATCTTCTATAATAAGGTCAGGAAAAGTTTTTCAATGCAAATAACATGAACATGGGAGATGAGAAATTGCAGAAACACAGCCGATATACGTACATGCTGCTATTTAAAAATACTGAGGGACATTGTGTTAAAATATTTTTTTACAAGCAAATATATTTAATGAAGCTGTAATTCCATTAATTGGAATAGGAAGAACCAATATTTCAGAGCAAACCTGATAGAAGACTAACACATTCATGTAATTGAAGTAATTTTTTACTTTTGCCACGATAATTTTAGCGTACCAGTACACACAATAGGAACAGCCGCATTCCCTGCTAATTGGAATGTGTAATCCTGAAAGGTGCATAGATCATGTAAATTAGAAATAAAGCTGATGATGTTGCGGCCTTTGGTTCACTACTTTGGAATAAGATCATTTAGCCTGGGGAACAGAACCCTGAGCCCGGCTGGCTTCTGGCTCGGCTCTGCTAGCCCACAGCGGTAATTCACCCTCTAAGAACAGGGCCACTCTGCAGCAGGCAGGACAAGCGTGGCCCAGCCCAAGGCAAGACGGTGAGGGAGGGAGGTGAAGGAGGGAGGTAGTGGTCATGCTGCGGAGTCCTTCTGCGTTCCCTTTTAGAGCTACACTCTCACCCCTTGGTGTTCTCTCTCACCAGTTGCCTATGTGGCCAAAGTCCTCAAGCAATCAGTGAGTTTGTGGATCACTGTCCCTTGGGGCGCCCCAGGCAGAACCTACTGCTAAATCCTCCCTCCTCTCTTCCGTTCCACCAAACGCTCTCACTTAGGCATGCGGCTTCCCTGTGGTGAGGATGGAAGACTGGACTGTGTCTAGAGCCACAGAGGAAGGGTAAGGAGTTTGTTGACTTACTCAAAACACCCAGCCTGGGGAAGGGGAAGTGTGAGTGGGCAGAGATCCAGCTGTGCTTCACCCACTATGCCCTGCCCTTTCCTATATTTTAAATTAAATTTATTGGGGTGACATTGGTTAATAAAATTATATAGGTTTCAAGTGTACAATTCTATGATATATCATCTGTATTTTGCATTGTGTGCCCACCACCCAAAGTCAAATCTTCCTCTATCACCATGGATTTCACCCTCTCTGCCCTTCCTAACCCCTGGCCCCTTCCTGCCCTTTTCACTGCCTAGAGGAGCCATTGCTCCTACTGTGTATGCTGTGGGGATTGGTCAGCTCAGAGGGGTCCTTTATGTAGTTCTTCCACCCAGAGAAAGTCTCTTTTTCTGTTCTGCACAAAGGCACTGTGTAGGGGTGGTGGCTCCACCTGCATCATTACTGCAGTGGTGTAGATCTGTAAAGCTTTTGTTTCAAAGTTCCCTTATATACCTTATCTCACTTGGAAATGACACAAGCTCAGTGACTTACAATGGATCAGACCATTTATGTCGGTATTGTGGATGAGGAGGGTGACGTTCAGATGAAGCGACTAAACAATGAGCAACTCCAGCCAGGGCCTGTGGACAAGTCTTCGTATGGCCATTTGCTTTCCTTTCTCTTGGGTTAGTACCTATGAATGGAATGGCTGGGTCATGGTATATATGTTTAAGTTAGATTTTATTAAACTATTTTCCAAAGTGGTTGTACCATTTCATATTCCCACTGGCAGTGCATTCAGTTGATCCATTTCCTTGTCAATATTTAGTATGATCAATTTAAAAAATTTAACCATTCTAGTGGTTGTGTACTGGCATCTCATCGTGTTGTATTTTTTTTTTATCCTTACCCGAAGATATGCTTACTGATTTTTTTTTTTTAGAAAGAGAGGAAGGCAGAGAAATAGAGAGAGAGGGAGGGAAGGAGAGAGAGAGAGAGAGAAAGAGAGAGAGAGAGAGAGAGATTGATCAGTTGCTTCTTGAATGTGCTCTGACCTGGGATCAAACCCACAACCTAGGTATGTGCCCTGACTGGTAATCAAACTTGCAACCCTTTGGTGTATGGGATGATGCTCCAGCCAACTGAGCCACCCAGCCAGGGCTCATTGTGGTTTTAATTTCCATTTCCCTGACAATTAATGATGTTGAATATTTTTTCATGTGTTAATTTATCACCTGCATATCTTCTATGATGAATTGCTTGTTTAAATCTTTTGCCCATTTTAAAAATTGGGTTATTTTCTTATTATTTAGGTACGAAGAGTGTTTTGTATATTCTAGATACATGTCCTTTGTCAGGTGTATGTTTTACAAACATTTTCTCCCTGTCTGTGGCTTCCTTTTTGGAAAGATGTTTTGAAGATGAAAAATAAAAATAATATACCATGTGCGGCACCTAGTAGAATGCCTGGCATCATGGTTATTATTATTAAAAATGTTCTTTGAAAAAAGAAAATTTTGTTTGAAGATGGTGTTCACTCTTTTTGTGTGTGTGTATTACCAATGATAACAGGAGATGAAAACAATGCAAAGTCCAAAGTCTTGGGACTTTCAAATCACCATCGCATTCATCTTGCTTGTGCTGTATTTGCTGTTGGAGAATCAGAGATAGCATCGAGCCTGGCCCCTATCTTCAAAGAAACGGGTAAGACAATATAAGGAGAACAGTAGTGAGACAGTCAAGGCAGCACTGCAAGGTTAGGCAAGTGTTATTCATGCAGAAAATAGAGAGCCTGATATGTACCAGATGCTATGCTATATGCTGGGGATAAAAGAGCGGATTATGTTTAAAAGGGGATGAGGGTGGGAATTGAGAACAGACATTAAAACAAACAGCCGTAAGATCTTTTACTGCATGTTACCTTCTAACCACTTCTATATGTTCCACCATTCAATCTTGATTTTTTTGGGGGGTAGTAGATCTCTAAAATGAAGTGCCAATTCTTACTGTATTCTAAAACTGCATGCATTTTAGATAGTTCTGGCTTTTTGAAGGAATGTGGAACTTATTGCATGCAAACACCATTGATTTCTTTCCCTAAAATTACCTTTCGTCTTTTATTATGTATCCTCTTTTCTTGGGAAGACACAAGTTGGATTTAGGCCTGTGATACGGAACAAGAGGCATAGCAGTTGGAGATAAAGATATAGAATGCCAATTGTTTGCCTGAATGATTTTATAACAGCAGTGGCAGAATACTAATTTTGGTTTCTGTATTAGGTAATGCTAGGCACCATAATAAAAATACCCCCAAATGCACAGGCTCCTTTTTTTTTAGAGCCTCAGTTTCCTTATTACATTTTAAACATGTATATCTACACTAATAAAAGAGAAACATGCAAATCGATGTCACTCTGCTACGCCCACCAGCCAATCAGGATGAGTATGCAAATTAACCCAACAAAGATGGCGGCTAATTTGCATATGCAGGCACAGAGCAAAGGCTGAAGATGACTGAAGACTGAAGATGACTGAAGACTGAAGACTTGACTTCTCCGCTGCAGCTGGAGTGGAGAAGCCAAGCCTCGCTGCAGCCAGACCAAAGGCCTGGGTCCTGGGTGCCAGAGGAAAACTGGTGCCGGCAGCCAGAGGAAGGAAGGCCTATTGCATGAATCTTCATGCAACAGGCCTCTAGTCTACACTAATAAAAGAGAAACATGCAAATCGATGTCACTCTGCTACGCCCACCAGCCAATCAGGATGAGTATGCAAATTAACCAAACAAAGATGGCGGTTAATTTGCATATGCAGGCACAGAGCGAAGGCTGAAGATGACTGAAGACTGAAGATGACTGAAGACTGAAGACTTGACTTCTCCGCTGCAGCTGGAGTAGAGAAGCCAAGCCTCGCTGCAGCCAGACCAAAGGCCTGGGTCCTGGGTGCCAGAGGAAAACCGGTGCCGGCAGCCAGGGGAAGGAAGGCCTATTGCATGAATCTTCATGCAACAGGCCTCTAGTCTACACTAATAAAAGAGAAACATGCAAATCGATGTCACTCTGCTACGCCCACCAGCCAATCAGGATGAGTATGCAAATTAACCAAACAAAGATGGCGGTTAATTTGCATATGCAGGCACAGAGCGAAGGCTGAAGATGACTGAAGACTGAAGATGACTGAAGACTGAAGACTTGACTTCTCCGCTGCAGCTGGAGTAGAGAAGCCAAGCCTCGCTGCAGCCAGACCAAAGGCCTGGGTCCTGGGTGCCAGAGGAAAACCGGTGCCGGCAGCCAGGGGAAGGAAGGCCTATTGCATGAATCTTCATGCAACAGGCCTCTAGTCTACACTAATAAAAGAGAAACATGGTAATTAGCGTACGACCGCTACCCTTTTCATTGGCTAAT
>NW_005364914.1:687234-692663 GCF_000412655.1 Myotis brandtii | reverse complement strand
CCCTATCGGCCCTACTCTGTGAGTGACAGGGGGGAGCTCCTCAACCCCCTGATGGGCCCTGCTCTGTGCATGACAGGGGGCAGTGCCCAACCCCCTGATTGGCCCTGCTCTGTGCGTGACAGGGGGTGGCGCCGCAACCTCCCCATCGACCCTGCCTTGAGTGTGATAGGGGGCGGTGCCCCAACCCCCCAATCGGCCCTACCCTGAGCGTGACTGAGGGTGGCATTGCAACCTCCCGATCCGCCCTGCTCTGTGCATGACGGGGCGGCGCCCCAACTCCCCGATCGGCCCTGCTCTGAGCCTGACCAGGGGCTGCACCTAGGGATTGGGCCTGCCCTCTGCCACCCGGGAGCAGGCCTAAGCCAGCAGGTCGTTATCTGCCGAGGGGTCCCAGACTGCGAGAGCGCACAGCCTGGGCTGGGGGACCCTCCGCCCCCTGAGTGCACAAATTTTTGTGCACCGGGCCTCTAGTATATATATAAAAGCCTAAGCGACCATTAAGACTGACCAACCGGAACAACCGGTTGACCAGTCGCTATGACACGCACTGACCACCAGGGGGCAGATGCTTAACGCAGGAGCTGCCCCCTGATGGTCAGTGTGCTCCCACAGCCAACCTCCCCTGGTCCCTCCCCCCAGCCGGCTGGTCCCCCAATAGGCTTCAATCACTGGTCAGGCCAAGGGACCCCACCCATGCAGGAATTCATGCACCAGGCTTCTACTATGATAATAACAATGAAACATTATTGTATCTTTGCTCTAGGACTCCTGTACAGAAATGATGTGTTTTGACACATATTACAAACTAAAGTGCCAAACAACTGTCAGTATCAGCAGCAGGTATAACAGGGATGACAGTTACTACGATTCTTGTCAAATGGCAACAAATCACCCTTCTTCATCTCTGAGCCCAGGGATGTTGCCAGAATACAAAGGTGAGAAAGGAAATCTGATGATCACATTTCTGTTTTTGATACAGCAGTGGTTCATCTCTTAAAGGAGTCTGACTGAGAAGATTAATGGTTCGGTTCAGGGAAAGTGTGGGGTAATGAAAAAAATTCTTCTCTATTCATTGGACTCACTTTGTTTATGAAGGTGCCCTTGGGAACACTGTACTGGATGCTTGAAAATTTATTATCTCCTTTGTATTTATTCCTAGATAGTACTTAGGCTTATGGTTGTTTATTTTTCTTTAGTGGCCTCTGAACAGATTTGTGTTTTTATCATCTGTGCCACTTCATAATTGCAACCGCAAGCAATTTGTAAAAGGGTTTGCTGAGTGATCATCTAAGGTCTACAGCAATGGCTGTCATGCTTGGGAGCATAGGACCACTGAGGGAACATGATGAAATTTCAGACTCTAGGGCCCACCATTAGGTCTGGAATGGGGCTATTAATCATGTATAGTTATTAAGCATTTCTGCTTGATTAGCCTTTTAATTACATACTTGTGGCCTCGTGCACGAAATTCATGCAGGGGGGTGGGGGTTTGTCCCTCAGCTTGGCCTGCACCCTCTCCAATCTGGGACCCCTCGGGGGATGTCTGACCAGCAGTCGGACATCCCTCTCGCAATTCAGGACCGCTGGCTCCTAACCCCTCTACCTGCCTGCCTGATTGTCCCTAACCCCTCTGCCTGCCTGCCTGATCGCACCTAACTGCTCACCTGTCTGCCTGATCTTCCCTAACCACTCTGCCTCGGCCCCTGCCGTCGAGGCTTCATCCGAAATGACATCCAGAAGGTCATTTGGCTGTCTGGCCTAATTAGCATATTATGCTTTTACTATTATAGATAACTTTATTGAGGTTATAACTTTGCTATTGTAATATAAATACCCATCATAAGTGTATAGGTCAAAAAATTTAAAAAATAAATAACACATGTAACAATCGTAAGACCGATCTGGATATTAAACATTTTATCACCCTAGAAAGTACCTTCATGTGTCTTTGTACCCACTCCCATCCCTGGTCTAGCTCACCCTTAATCTGATTTTTATTAACCATACTAGTATTGATTTTTTTCCTCACACTTCATATAAATATAATTGTACTATATATACTCCTTTGGTCAGGCTGGCCATGCCCCCATGGGGTGAGGGTACCTGCTGGGGGGCATGGCCAGCCTGGGTGAGGGGCTGAGGGCCGTTTCCAGACTGGCTACACCTCCTTCAGGGTGGAGGTCCCTGCTGGGGGGCATGGCCGCCCTGGGTGAGGGGCTGAGGGCCATTTGGGGGCAGTTTGCAGGCCGGCCAAGCCCCTGGCTTTGTCCAGAAGGTCTCCCAGTCTAATTAGCATAATACCCTTTTATTAGTATAGATCCTTGTATTCATTGTTAGTGGCTATGCTAGAGATTTCAATATGCATTTCTGACTAATTATAAAACACCTTCCTTAGGTTTTACCCAAACAGCTTACAATAGTTAATTTCACTTACTACCTCCTGCCCTTTGTAAGACACTATTATTGCTATTTTAAAGCAATGAATACATTGGGGCCTTGACTTACGAGTTTAATTCGTTCCGTGACGGAGCTCGTAAATTACTCGTATGTCACGCTGCGCCAACTAGTGGTGGGGTATCTGAAGCAGGCTCGTAACCTGAATTTTAGCTCGCAACTCAAAGCAAAAAATCGGCCGAGAGACGGCTTGTATCTTGAAAAACTCGTTAGTCGGGACACTCGTAAGTCAAGGCCCCACTGTATGATTTTTTAAAATATGTTTTTATTGATTTTTAGGGAGAGGAAGAGAGGGAGATAGAGAGATAGAAACATTGATGAAAGAGAAATATTGATCGGCTGCCTCCTGCATGCCCCCTACTGGGGATCAAGCCTGTAGCCCAGGCATGTGGCCTGACTGGCAATCAAACCATGACCTCCTGGTTCATGGGTCAATGTTCAACCACTGATCTAAACCGGCCGGGCGGTGAATATGATTTTATCTTTACTTCTTACTGCTCCCCATTACTTTCTGTAGCACTAGCTTCCATTTGGGGTTGTTTTCCTATACCTTGTAGAACTTCCTTTAGAAGATCTAATAGTGTCAGGCTGCTGGTGACAAATTCTCTGAGCTTTTACTTACCTGGAAACATCTTTATTTCACTCTAAATTTTTGAAGGATATGTTTACTGAGTATAGTATTTTAGGTGGGCAGTTTTTATTTTATCTACGCCTCCTTTCCCAACCACAGCACATTAATGATGTTATTTCATTGTCTTTTGGTTTCCAATTTCCTTTGAAAATTCAGCTGTCAATATAATTGCTGCCTGCTTCCTTGGCTGCTTTTTAAGATTTTTTCCCCCCTTGCTTTTATTTGAATTTCTAAACTTTAATCAAGATGGTCTTCTTTGGCCCGGCCCATGTGGCTCAGCAGTTGAGCATTGCCTCAGGGAACAAGAGGTCGCCAGTTTGATTCCCAGTCAGGGCACATGCCTGGGTTGCGAGCTCAATCCCTAGTAAGAGGTACGCAGGGTGCAGGAGGCAGCTAATCAATGTTTCTATCTTTCTATCCCTCTCCCTTCCTCTCTCTAAAAAATCAATAAAAACATATTACACACACACACACACACACACACACATAAAGATGCCTTTGTTTTTACCTTGCCTGGTGTTTACCTTTACCTGAATCTGTAGTTTAATGCCTTTGACCAGTTTTAGAAAACACAGAACTATTATCTCATCAGGCATTTCTTCTGCCCTAATTTATCTCTCCTCCCCCTGGAACTCCAAATACACACATAAACCTTTGACTGTTTTATGTGTGTTTTTTTACACTCTGTTCTGTTCTTGTCATTCTTTCTTTTCTCTCTGTGCTTTTGTTTGGATATAATATATTGACTTGTCTTTCAGTTCACCAATTTTGTATTCTGCTGTTTCCAGGCCTCTGTTAATTACATCCAATTAGTTTTAAAGTTTAGATATTATGTATTTTTATTCTAAAATGTCCACTTCATTTTTGTATAGAATTTTTTTCTCTGTTAAATTTCCCCATGTTTTCATATGTTTTGCCTATACTTTCCCATATTTTATTTAACATTTAAACTTAGTTATTCTGAAGTATTTATCTACCAATTACAACATTTATAAACCCTAATATCATAAGATAATTTTTTTGTTATTACGATGGGAAATTTGTAACCTGCTACATCCTACCTTACATTTCATAGTGCTAAAGCTGTTGGCTGAAGGCACACAATTTCAATCTCACCATAGTTTGTATCAGATAAAGAGCAATACACTTGCTTACAATATATAAATTTTGTTCTTAATCTTCCACTGAGATTTGGGATTTAAATATGTTACTAGGTAATATACAAGAAGAGAAAGGAATGCTTCCAAACTCATTTGGAATCATTACCCTGATACCAAAATCATAAAAAGACACTATAAAAAAGATAACTATAAGACAATATCCTGGATGAACATAGATACCAAGAAAATATGTAAGAAACTTATAAAGCATAACACCAAAAAACCCTACAAATAATCCAATTAAAATATGGGCAGAGGGCCTGAATAGACATTTCTCCAAAGAGGACACCCAGATGACCAATAGATACGTGAGAAGATGCTCAACATCACTGATCATCAGAGAAATGCAAATCAAAACCACAATGATGTATTCACTCACATCTGTTAGAATGGCTATTATGAAAAAGACAGCAAATGACACGTGTTGGTGAGAATATGGAGAAGAGGGAATCTTGTGCACTGTAAATTGGTGCAGCCACTATGGAAAACAATATGGAGATCTCTCAAAAAATTAAAAATTGTAATATGACCCAGCAATTCTAATTCTGAGTATTTATTCAAAGAATACAAAAATACTAATTAAAAAACATATGTACTCCTATGTTTATTGCAGCATTCTTTACAATAGCCAAGATATGGAGGCAACCTAGGTGTCCATTGATAGATGAATGGATAAAGTAGTATTTCATATATACAGGGTTGGCCAAAAGTAGGATTACAGTATGAGTACATAAAACAGAGTTTATTCTTGTATTATTATTTATTAACTAGAGGCCCGATGCATGAATTTGTGCACATTGAAAGGATATTAATTAGAAGAAATATTTTAATATTGCTATTCGCCCTTTATAATAGAAGTGTCAACCAAACTCATGATCGACAATGACAGATCAAAACACACGCATGATTGGCGCCAACGAGAGCTTTATATATATAGACAAACTTGTTTAATTAGATCTGCTTTCTAATTTAGCTAAACTTTTTCCAGCCCAGCGAAGCATCCCAACTTCTCTTTCAGGTAATTGTCAGCAACACAGCCATAAATATCAACATGAAGCAGATTATTATTATAGATCACGCAGGGAGAACAGAGGGTAAAATATTTAACTGCAGCAGTATTTGACTATACTCTGTGCAGTGAGAAAACCTGAAGTCATTTTCAAGGTCCACCATTTCTTCTTTTC
>NW_005364914.1:666928-686426 GCF_000412655.1 Myotis brandtii | reverse complement strand
AGCGTCTGCCCCCTGGTGGTCAGTGTTTGTCATAGTGACCAGTCATTCCCAGTCGTTCTGCTGTTAGGGTCAATTTGCATATTACCCTTTTATTATATAGGACTAGAGGCCCGATGCACAAAATTTGTGCTTGTGGGGGTGGTGTCCCTCAGCCTGGCCTGTTCCCTCTCACAATCCGGGATCCCTCTCGCAATCCGGGACCCCTCGTTATTAACTGCTCAGCTCACTCCTAGCCCGGCTTCTGGCATTCCCGCTGTGGGAGTGCACTGACCACCAAGGGGAAGCTCCTACGTTGAGCGTCTGCCCCCTGGTGGTCAGTTCACATCATAACGACCGGTCATTCTGGTCATTCCAGTCATTCTGCTGTAATGGTCGCTGGGCTTTTATATATAGAGATAGATTATTGCATTATTTAACCTTATGAACAACTGTAAACCTACTTTTGGCCAACCTTTATATATACACACAATAGACTATTACTCAGCCATAAAAAAGAATGAAATCTTACTCTGTGTGACAACAGGGATGGATCTAGAGGTTATTAGACTAAGTGAAATAAATGAGACAAAGAAAAATACCTATGATTTCACTTAATTTGTGGGGTCTAAAAAAACAAAGCAGATGAACAAAACATAACATAAACAGACCCCTAGATTCTGAAAACAGGGTGGAAGGATGAGTGAAAAAGAAACAAAAATAAAGGAAAAAAAGACAGTACAATTTTGGCCATAAAAATGTATATACAGTTATATAAAGCTGTATCCAATTCCAAAGGTATGATTTTTATGAGTGTTTTTATTTAAAAAAACAAGTTTGAGAAGTTTCTCTCTAGTAACTCGGTATTAGATTTTCAATTCAATTAGAAAAAGAAAGAAGGAAAGAAAAAGATCAACCTGAAAAATTAATCTGTTGATTTAATTTCTTTAATTAAAACTTTTTAAATCCATCTTTTAAAAATTTATTGAGGGCCCTGGCCGGTTTGGCTCAGTGGATGGAGCATTGGCCTGTGGACTCAGGGGTCCCAGGTTCGATTCCGGTCAGGGGCATGTGCCTTGGTTGTGGGCACATACCCAGTGGGGAGTGTGCAGGAGGCGGCTGATCAATGTTTCTCTCTCATCGATGTTTCTAGCTCTCTGTCCCTCTCCTTTCCTCTCTGTGGAGAATCAATGAAATATATTTAAAAAAGATTTATTGAGGTATAACTTACATTTACAAAATCGTACCATTTTATGCTCATATTTGACAAATGTATACCATTCTTACAGTGAAAATATGGAACAATTCCTCAAATGTTCTCACCTTTTGTTTTTACTCGTTTACAGACCTTCTCCAGCAACTATGACTTAATTTCCTTCCTCTCTCACACAAGTTGCTGGTTCTCCTTTTTTTAAAAAAAATATTTTTATTGATTTCAGAGAGGAAGAGAGAGAGAGAGTGATAGAGATAGAAACATCCATGAGGAGAGAGAATCATCAGTCAGCTGCCTCCTGCACACCCCACACTGGGGACCAAACCCACAATCCGGGCACAGCTGCCTCCTGCACACCCCACACTGGGGACCAAACCAACAATCTGGCCTTGTGCTCTGACCAGGAGTTGAACTGTGACCTCCTGGTTCATAGGTCGATGCTCAACCACTGAGCTATTCTGGCGTGGCATTACTGGTTTTTGACTCAAGCATTTATACTGACCACCATACTGCTTCTGAAATACCCCCTTTCACTTTTACTTAACCCTCAAAGACTTTCCTGACTGAGTCCTCTGATCTCTGTTCCCTTGTTTTTGCCAGGAGCCCTATAAATGTGTATGAGTGTACACAAAACTGTTTTAACTTGGGCACGTTGATATGTTTGCTCTGTAAAGCTGTTCTCTGATCCATGTTTCTAGCCCTGCCCTGACTGACCTTCTTGGAGCCAGAGGCACTCCATTTCTTTGGAAACCCCCCAGAGTGCCCTTTACTGTATTTTGTTTAATAAGTGCTATTAATAGAAACCATTTGCAGAATGTTAATGAACTTCATTTTCCAAAGTCCTAGACTTACCCCAGGCAACCTATGTGGGTCTTATTTTGTGCTGAGTTCTGTGTATACACTAGCGGCTCACAGTGGCATTAGCTCGTTCAACCTTTCAACATAATTTCATACCTGACTAGCATGAGATTGTCTTTTACAAAAGCATTGACCCATAGCAGCGGCAGCATCTGTCTATTAGTGTGTTGAACACTAAATTGGAATTTTAATGCTAATAATTAACTAGAATAATATCTCACTTGGACAGGAGCCATTCAATTCTCTCCTGTGAGCTAAAGTATTATTTGAGTAGCTATCAAGGCCATGACATTAAAAGAAAAATTTTGTTATTACAATAATTCAAGAAAGGTAAAAGAAGACATTCGGTTTTTATAAAAATGTTTCTTAAAAATAATGATCCTTCTGAAATAGTGTTAATGCAAAATGATCTTGCTACTGAAACACTACCCCCACTTCAAGCTCTTTTTAAGTCATGTGAGTCCTAATGGAATAATATTGGGTCTCATATCTATACTGCTAATACAGACTTGGGTGGGCTTTTAATAGGATTCAAGGAAAATCTAGAGAAACAAAATTTATAAGTTTTATTTAAGCACAGTACTAGTAACTTTCTCTGATAACATTCTTTAGGAATGCTTGATATGTCTCCTCTTTGATTTCCCCTTCTGGCCAGGAGTAATCATAAATAAAGAGCCTTGCAAGTATAGAAATGCTGAAAAGAAAGAGAAGAAAGAAAGAATAAAGACCTGTGTAATTCCTTTTTTGTTTTTTTTTAAGAAGGGGATTTAGCATGCAGAATTTCTTATGTTTATTTGACCAGAGCCTTTAAAAAATGTTTTTATTGATTTTAGAGAGAGGGGAAGGAATAGGGATAGAGAAATAGAAACATTGATGAGAGAGAAACATCAATCCGCTGCCTCCTGCACACCCCCTACTGAGGATTGAGCCCACAATCAGGCATGTGCCTTGACTAGACCTCTTATTTCCTGAGTCAATGCTTAAATGCTGAGCCACATTGGCTGGGGAAGGTGTGTGTAATTTTTGACAAATATAATCAACTGATGGGTAACCAAGAGTTGGTAGAGGTCAGGGTAGGACATGAAGCAGGACAACAATTTGAGAACATACTAATAAAGGGGGATCTATAAATGGTGATGAAATGAGACTTGACTTTGGGTGGTGAATACACAATACAATATACAGATAATGTATCATAGAATTGTACATCTGAAGACTTTATAATTTTATTAACCAACTAGAGGCCTGGTGCATGAAATTCATGCACTGGAGTGGGGGGCTCCCTCAGCCCGGCCTGCGACCTCTCACAGTTCAGGATCCCTTGGCAGACATCCCTCTCACAGTCTGGGAGCCCTCACTCCTTACCACCCGCCAGCTCGCTGCTCCTTACCATTTGGCTCGCTGCTCCTTAGTGCTGCCGTGGAGGTGGGAGAGGCTACTGCCACCGTTGCTGCACTTGCCAGCTATAAGCCCAGCTTCTGGCTGAGCGGCGCTTCCCCTGTGGGAGCGCAATGACCACCAGGGGGCAGCTCCTGCATTGAGCGTCTGCCCCCTGGTGGTCAGTGTGCATCATAGCGACCGGTTGTTCTGGTCGTTCTGCTGTAATGGTTGCTTAGGCTTTTATTATATAGATGTTATTCCAATACAATAAAAAATGAAAAAAAAGAACATAAAACTAGGGGCTTTCCCATGTGATATTTAATTCCTTATATTTATCTATCTACCTATCTATCTAATCTCATCATTATTTTGGAGATAAGAAATCAAGACTCAGTTTAGTAGCTGACTAGATCAAGGTCACCAAGAACCAGAGTCAAAACCCATATTTTCTGACTCAGAGGTTCATGTAACTATAGCCCATACTTATGTTTACCTTCTTCTTGTCACAGAATGGGGGCAAAGAAGCAAATCTTGATTCTTTTTTACTGCATTGCATTTTTGCCAACATACGTGGCAGATTATATCTACCTACTGAGATGCGGTAACCTTCCTTGTTTGATATTTCCATTTGTTTGACAAGTTTAGTTACGTGAAATGCTTCCTGGCTGATTCCAACAGAATGCCTTGGTCCTCTGAGAACAGGTGCCCTTTCTCCACTCAGTGGGCAGTGGCAGGAGCGGTCACCTGGCAGTGATCCCTGGCAGCCTGCCTCGTTGTGGCTACTGTTGGTTTTTAGGAGGCTGCCTTCCAGGGTAAGCACCCAGACTACAGGGCTCAACCCTGGCTCCAGATGGACAGTGGTGGACTTTGTAGGTGACAGAAACCCGATTAATAAACTGAACAAACGAAAACGGTTGCTAAGCTCTGGAAACGGGACCGGGTGGCGATGACAGAGACAAATGTGCTTTGTTTGGCCTCTGTGTGCTGGCTTTGCCCTGTACTAACAGCTTCCCTCTCACATTGCCACTGTCTCTCTTTTATTTTTCAAGCAGTGTTATTTGAATTCATACAGTGAGAGGTGGTTTTACAGGTGCGGGCATGTCAGGAATACAAAGTGGTAGAGGTGGAGTGTATCTGGCCAATGAGATTTACTTTTTTGAAACAGATTATGTAAAGCAACTTATTTGGTAACCATTTGGTTTTGATGATATAAACCTGTGGATAAATATGAAATTAGAAGGTTCTGACAAAGATATGTTGCATATGTTCCATGGAGGCACGTGCCAGTCCTATTAAATACAATTGACCCTTAAACAACATAGGGTTGAACTGTGCAGGGGTCCATTTATCACGAATTTTTTCCAATAAATACTGTAAATGTATATTCTCTTTCTTATGATTTTTCTTAATAACATTTTCTTTCTCTTTATCACGAATTTTTTCCAATAAATACTGTAAATGTATGTTCTCTTTCTTATGATTTTTCTTTTTCTTTTTTTTTTTAGCTTACTTTATTGTGAGAATAGGGTAAATAATATATATAACATACAAATATGTGTTAATCCACTGTTTATGTTCCTGGTAAGGCCACCAGTCAGCTATTAGTATCTTAAGTTTTTGGGAAGTCAAAAGTTATACATGGATTAAAAAAAATTAATCAATTAATCTATTTTTAAATTAAATTTATTGGGGTGACACTGGTTAACAAAATTATACAGGTTTCAGGTGCACAATTCTACAACACATCATCTGTATACAGTATTGTGTGCTCACCTCCCCAAGTGAAATCTCCTTCCATCACCATTTATCCCCCATACTCTTCTCCACCTCCTTCCGCCCTCCCTTCCCTCCCACAATCACCACACTGTTGTTTATGTCCATGAATTCTTTCTCTTTTTTTGTTTCTTTTTTGCTCAATCCCATCACCTCCTCCCCAAGGCCCTCCCCCCCCACCCCCAGCCGTCAGTCTGCTCTCTATCTATGAGTCTGTCTCTATTTTGCTTGCTAGTTCATTTTGTTTATATGTGAATTTTTGACGGCATAGGGGTCAGTGCCCCTAACTCCTGCTTCTGTGTTGTTCAAGGGCCAACTGTAGTTGTAATAATAATAACCGTGAACATTTGTGGGTGCTCACCACATGTAAGGCACTGTGGTACACTTATTGTATTATTTTATTAGATATTATTATACTCATTTAAAGGTAAAGACCCTGAAAGTTGGAGAGATTAAGTAATGCAAAGCCACGAAATGGCAGAGCTAGGACTGAAAGCTAGGTCTCTCCAACTTGGAAACCCATGACCTCAGGCACCACAGTATTTGCCTGCCCTTTCATAGTAGAAGGAGAGTGTAAGCTAAGGGCACCCCATGCCTGTGAGTTGTTCATTTTCATGTCCCGGGGCATTAGCAGAACCAGAAATGGACTCCAGATTTTAGAGTCTTGGTCCAGTGAAAGCTGATTGGCTGATTTTCTTCTTTGAAATCCATTTTGCTTTTCCCTGTTTCAGAGTAAGATATGAAGGAAAACATATACCATTAGAAATTATTATTTTAAACTGTACACAAAATGTAAACTGTGCATTTGGTTACTTGATAGTCCACTCTGGTGACCAGAAATGCAGAATGTGGAAACCTGGGGCCACGCCCACATCAGAACCATTTTGCCAGATGTCAACACCATGTCAACAGAGAGAGGGTAGCTCAGAGCCAAGAAGTCTACCAAAGGTGACTGATTTTATCACAGAGAGAAGTCTCAGAGAAGTCTCAGGCTCTGTTCAGTTCCAGAGCACGCCCATTTGTCTTCCTAGCAACCTTTCCTTCCCTCTCTCCTGGCTGCTCTGGGTGTGCAGGCCTGTTGCTTGCAAAGGCACCCGATGTTAGCATGAGTTTCAATAAACCAAATCCTGTTAAATGGTGCTCCCATCAGGCAGCTCTTTCAAACTGCACTTAGAAACTGTGGTTGAGAGACATTTAAACAATTTTTTTTGGTCATGACACTTGTTATAAATGGTTCCCAGGCTCTAAACAAAATGGTTAAAGAAAATAAACCATGGCTTCCTTAAGGTCTACCATAACTATTTGTTGGCATTTCTGCCAGAATTCGCTCAATTTGCACTGCAAGGTTTTATAAAAAGTGATATTGTATTCATTCCTAGGACTTTTATAAGGCATTTGAAACTTTGCAACATTCCCCTTAGGTACCTAAAGGTCACTTCTGAAATTGGGGTTCTTTCCTATAAAAGCTAGGCTTAATCTAGATTCAAAGGCATTTGACAGAATTTTAAAACATCTCTTTTGCCTCTCCAGGCTGACTGGCTTTATGTTCAAAGCACACTCATTTCTGTGGCACAGTGACTTCCCTGAACTCTAATAGTGTTCCTGAACTCTAATTGTGTATAAATGACAGAGAAACTTCACACAAGGAGATGTGCAATCTGACTCTCATCCTATAATGAATATGGATTTCAATTTTAGAGTAAATATAGAATTTATGGATTCATCTCTACTAGTACATCTGAGTGAATACGACTGAAAATGTGAGGGATAGAATCAAAGATACCAAACAGGGCAGAGAATTTGAGAAACATGAGTTTCTCATTGGAAATGAGTACATTTGTCTTCCTATTGCTGCTGTAGCAAATTACCACTGTTATAGTGTCTTAAATTGACATTCATTAATTTTCTCCCAGTTTTGTAGGTTGCAATCTGGCACACTCATGTTAGGGTTGCACAGGCTAAAACTGAGGTGTCAGTAGGGCTGCATTCTTCTTCTTTTTAAAAAAATATATTTTATTGATTTTTTTACAGAGAGGAAGGGAGAGGGATAGAGAGTTAGAAACATTGATCAGCTGCCTCTTGCACGCCCCCTACTGGGGATGTGCCCGTGACCAAGGTATATGCCCTTGACCGAAATTGAACCTAGGACCCTTTAGTCCGCAGGTCAACGCTCTATCCACTGAGCCAAACCGGTTAAGTTGAGAAGTGCTTCTTACCAAGATACAATCCATCTCCAGTTTATAGATGGGAAAACTAAGGTTGAATAATTTTTAGTGTTATAGTCACATGCTAATAAATGGTGGAGCTGGCATTTAAATCCTAGTCTCAGTCTACACTGTGAGCACTGGGTCTCCAAGGTATGCTACCTCTGACCGAGGCCTGGACCCACCAGCAGTGTCCAGAAGTCATTTCTGAAAGCACCGAGGAAGCTGGGAAGAGACTTCCCATAGGGGTACCCTGGCCATTCTGACCCAAAGGACAAGTTCACCTGGAAGCCCATAGAACAGGGTTATTCAGGTCTCTAACCATTCATTATAATAGCACCTCCCTCATTAAATAAGAACAGTAGTCAGATAAGTTCAAGACAAAAAATTATCGTAACAGACATCAAATGTTGGCTGTGTGGTAGGCATTATGATCAGAACTTTACATATATTTAATCCCTACAATGACCTACAAAGTAGGTGTTATTGTTCCCTTATTGCAGATGAGCAAAAAATAACACCTACTCAGAGAGGTTAAGTCATTTGCCCAAGGCACAGATAAGTTGTAGGAATGAGAAATACCAAGTATCCTGCAAATGTTAATATAAGACAATGGGAATCAGGTGATCATCAAAGAGCTACTCAGGAAAGTAGCAGTTGCTGGCAAATGAGAGTCATGCCTGGGCCTGTGAGCCTTGTGAATTCATCCATGGTGACTTTGGGAAACTAAAAGTCCCTCCTGTGGGAAGATGGGGGGAGAGAGGGCTTATGGAAACCAGAGTCACAGAGGACCTGAGGATAGGTGCTCCATAAAAAGAATTCAACAATAGTTCACAATAAAAATATGCTCATATTTATGGAATTCATCTCTCACATTTGATGAAATATTAATGACATTTTCTCAGAAAGGCATGAGAAAGAAACACCTAGGAAGAAAAAAAAAAACAAGTTTGCAACTTGTTGCCACAGATATATCTTTTAAAAATCCATTTTAAAGCTTGCCAACTGACAGATGAAATTATCATGAAAAATGAGAGTGAGGTTGACAAGGACAAAGTGTAAAAGCTGCTAACCAACACTGTTCGGCTAGCCTCCCACTCATTCTCTCTTGGTAGTTCAATCGACACATCAACAGCATTTAAGAAAATTTAAAAAACCCTCACGAACAGACTATATTAATGCTAATTTTTTAAAAAAAATTCTCACTGGAGGATATGTTTTTATTGATAGAGTAAGAGAGAGAGAGAGAGAGAGAGAGAGAGAGAGACACCAATGTGACAGAAACATTGATCAGTTGCCTCCCGTACACGCTCTGACCAGGCATGGAACCCACAACCTAGATATGTGCCCTGACTGGGAATTGAACTTGTAACCTTTTGGTGTGCAGGACGACAGTTCAACCAACTGAGCAACCTGGCCAGGGTTAATGCTAAATTTAAATTTTCACTACAGAAAATATATTAATGGTAAAGGGTTAAGTGGACTTTAAAAAAACCTCCAAAAGTAATGATTTATTAGAAGGGGGAGTTGATTAGCAACCAGCCTTTGACATATAGGTCCCTTTCAAGATCTGAGTAAGATCAGGAGAACACTGAAGATCTGTATGAAGTAGGTGTTCTGGAGATTGGCCATTTGTAGCTCTTCTCTTTGGTTGTAAGGTGGCAGAACCCCCATTGTTGGAATCGGGACAGGTAGAGGGGCCTCCTGCATGTTTTAGTGTTTGCCCTTCTTGCACCTCTGTTTTACCTCTACAATTTCTCCAGAATGACATGCTTCATGCTTGCTTGTGTGACACAAAAGCCCCAGCAAGTGTGAAGCAATCTCAAGGCAGTCTTTTCAACTAGAAATTTGTGGTGAAATCAGAAAAAGGAAGTCTTTGGATTCTCATTATTATACTAGAGGCCTGGTGCACAAAATTCATGCATGGGAGGGGGTCCCTCAGCCCAGCCTGCACCCTCTCGCAATCCAGGACCTTTCGGGGGATGTCTGACTGCCGGTTTAAGCCCAATCCCGCTGGCTCCTAACCGCTCGCCTGCCTGGCTGATCGCCCCTAAACACTTGCCCAGCTGCTGGATTTTGCCCCTAAAACTCAAGCTTCTTTTTTTTTTAATTTTTAATATTTATATTTCTTCTTTATTTTTTATTTTAAAAGTCAAGCTTCTTGAGAACATGAGGCATTTAACATTATTCCATATTCCTTACAGAGAGCTAAGCATGGTAAACACAGCAAGTACTTAATACTTATGGGCTTCTATACAAACACTTTCCAACCAGAAATGTTTTAATAGGCAGTCTCCAAAAACTTGAACTGGAAAACCTAAAAGTAGAGTGCTCAGATTTCAGGCATCAGGTACTATTAGCAGGATTTCTATCCCAATCAAACTCTAATTCTTAGCTCTCAACAGTCTGGACAAACAGCCCTTCACTGTCTCCAAAGTTTCTTATTCGTCACTATCCCATTTTCCTTTTTTTTTTTTTTTTTAGTTCAATGTTTTATATCCACATCAGTATCAATGTACCATATAAAACCCACCTGCCAGCCTAGTTGGTTTTTGGGACAAAACCAGGGTTCTTGTCCCAGAAGAGGAGAAAATGGGTTTACAGTCAAGAAAATAAAATCAGAACCTAACATGATCAAGGAGAAGCCTTGAAATTGCATGGGGGCAGTGGTACATCTCGTCTGGCCCAGCAGTACCTGCAGCAGCCTCGGTTCCTGGGAAGCCTGGGGTTAGATAGGATCCAGCTCTTGAGGTTATCTAATGTAATAAAGAGGGAATATGCAAATTGACTGTCACACCGTCACAAAGATGGCGGTGCCCACAGCCACAAGATGGCAGCACCCAGTCCCCTCAGCCCCGCCGGAGTCCCCCAGTCCTTTCAGCCCCACGGGGGGGGGAGTGGCAGGAGCACGGTGTGGCCAGCCCCGCCCTCAGCCCCCCAGTTGCCCAGGGCCGCCCGAGGCTCAGGTAACCAGGGCCAGCTGAGGCTTGTGCTGCTGGCAGTGGCAGCAGCAGAAGTGTGATGGGGTGTCACCTTCCCCTGATCGCCAGGTCGCCTCCCGCCCTTGAGGGCTCCCAGACTGGGAGAGGGGGAAGGCCGGGCTGAGGGACCCCTGTCCAGTGCATGAGTTTTCATGCACCAGGTCTCTAGTTTTTAATAATTTTGCTTTTGGGGGAGCAGGGCTTCTGGGCAGCAGTTCCATGTGAGGGTAACTGGTGTGGGTTTCACTTCAGGGTTTGGAGAGGAAGATGGGTCTGTGGGGTGGGACCAGCCTGGCCCCAAATGTCACAGCTGAGGTTCTTGGAAGTAGCCCAGAGAAGTTCCTTCCTGCCATCTTCCTGCTCTGACCCCAGATCTATGGCTTAAAAATCAGGGCAACAGGCTGGGGCTGAGCATCTCAGGGGCCTTTGTAAACATGGCAGGTACAGGCAGGGGGAGCTTGGGGGAACTGAAGGAACTGGTGGGGGCAGCCAGAGCTGGGGGAGGGCAGTACCCATGGGGATAGGGGGCATGGGGTGGAGGAGGTATGCTCCTTTAACAGAGACTTAGAGGTACAGAGACTAAGAGAGACAGAGAGGACAGAGATGGGGATAGAAAGAGTGACAGGAAGAGAAAGACTCAGAGAAAGCAAGAGAGAGAGTGAGAAAGAGAAAGATTCACAAAGAAGAGAGACAGACAGACAGAAAGATGGGGTCTTGCTCTGTATGAGTCAGAGGGCTGTGTGTGGGGGGGCAGGCCCAGGGCCTGGGGCTCCCACGGGATGTACCAGTGTGACAGTAAGTGCATCATTGTGTTGCACGAGGGAGGTGTGCTGGTCATGCAGCACCAGCTCCTTCAGAGACCCGTACAGGTTGTAGGGCTCCACAGAACCCAAGCCAGTGGCCGTGCAGTAGATGACACAGTGCTTGGTATCGCCATCCACCACCACAGAGCAGGCATCACAGCCCTGCTGGCTCCTTTCATGGATGAGGAAGTTACCATCCCTCTTGCTGTTCAGCATTTCCTCAGCCTGCATGCGGCTGATCTTGCCCACATACCAGGTTCGTTCCTCATGTTGGGGGAGGTCATCCTCATCCTCCATCAGTGCATACTGGTCTTCAGTCTCATTTTTGATTCCCAACCACTCGTTGATTTTCTTCTGCCGGGCGCCTTTCTGGGTGAGCCATACCAGGTACTGGTCTCGGATCTTGTGCAGCTGCATGAGGTCTGGCTTCAGGCTGTTCATGTGCTTATGGATCTCCCGGTTGTCCAAGGTCTGTGTCCACAGCTCCTGTTTCGGCTTCATGTGGCTCTTGTGGATCTCGGTGATGCGAGACTTGAGCCGTTCTGAGTTGAGCAGAATCCTCTCCATTTGTTTTTCATTGTCCTCATGCTGGAAGTGCTCCAGATACTCCTTGCTGCACTTCTCTTGAGTCTGGCCCTGCTCTTCGAAGATCTTGATGGTTTCATTGAAGGCTTCGATTGCCGTGCGCTTCATCTGCAGTTCCCGTGAGGTGCGTTTGTTACTCCTCGTAGAGCTGGTCGTACTCTCGGCTCCTTGTCCTCCGCTTCAAACCAAGGTAACAAATGAAACCTTTAATTCTGATCTTCCTCGCTGCAAGGGAACAGCAAATCTCAACAGAGATAATTTCCTGCCAGAAGTCACATTGTGAGACTGAGGACTACAGGGCTGACTATGTACATGCGCAATAACAGGCTCACGTTCTAGCGCAGTTGTTCTCAACCTTCTGGTCCTTTAAGTACAGTTCCTCATGTTGTGACCCAACCATAAAATTATTTTCGTTGCTACTTCATAACTGTAATGTTGCTACTGTTATGAATCGTAATGTAAATATCTGATATGCAGGATGGTCTTAGGCGACCCCTATGAAAGGGTCCTTTGACCGCCAAAGGGGTCTCGACCCACAGGTTGAGAACCGCTGCTCTAGCTGTAGGCACCCAGGGGTCCTTCACAATCCCACAATCCTCTGGTTGCATACTTCCGGCTTTTCTAGCTCCTCCTTAGGTGGTGTTTCCTTTAGTCGAGTGGCAACGTCCAAGGCCTCTAGTTGGAGAGGATTTTTTTGTTTTGGAGTTGATAGCTGTTTACTATTTGGAATCAGTGAAGTTTTGGGAGTACAGCCGCTGCCATGAACATGTTGGCCCCAAGACACTCATGAAACAACCGCCCATTCAGTCCACGGCTGGTGCCGTCCTGGTTCGCAATGAGAAAGGTACTGTGCTGAGCCATTTCCCAATCGGGGCTTCCTCTTCCTTCCCCAGCACACTCCAAACCTACTCCGGCGACCACCCCAACCCTGCAGACCCTTAACACCTTCCCCTCTATTTCTTAGACTTTCCCCCATCGAACTCACACCCTATCGCATTGCCTAGGGGCGCCCCTAACTGCTCCCTGGGGGGGGGGGCAGCCTGGGCGAGGGGCCCTGGTGTTCTGGTCTCTGGTCCCTAAGGTAGCTGGCTTTACCGCCAAAGGGGTAATAGCGGGCCTTGACTTATGAGTTTAATTTGTTCTGAGACCGAGCTCGTTAAGGAGCTCGTTAAGGAGCTCGTTAACTCAAATTACTCTGTCAACTCAATGCAAAAAATCGGAGGAGAGACAGCTGATATCTCAAAAAACTCGGTAGTAGGGACACTCGTAAGTCAAGGCCCCACTGTATAGATATCGTTAGATAATAATACTAATGGCTACAATTTATTATTGAGCGTTATGCATATGCCAGGCAGTGTACTCGGTCCTTTAATATATTATCTCATTTCATTCTCATGTGATAGAGGAGAAACCAGAAGCCTAGAGAGGTTACAGGATGTGTCCGGGCTTGTGATGTTGGTGGGGGCTGGGATCCAAAGCTGGGCCCCACCGTGTAAGATCTAAGAACCCAGGCTCAGCCCTGGCCGGGTGGCTCAGTTAGTTGGAGCATTGTCTTGTGCACTGAAAGGTTGAAAGGTTGAGGGTTTGATTCTGGTCAAGGGTGAGTAGCTGGGTTGTAGGTTCGATCCCCAGTCCCGGTGGGGTGCCTATAGGAGGCAACCAATCAATGTGTCTCTTTCACATCGATGTTTCTCTCTCCTCTCTCTCTCCCCCTCCCTTCCACTCTCTCTAAAAATCAATGGGAAAAATATCCTTGGGTGAGGATTAAAACAAAATAAAATAAAAACACACACAACAAAAACAACCCAGGCTCAGGGATCAAATGACTTGGGTTTACCACTTTTTACCACTTTTGCTTGTGTAATTTCGGGCAAGTTAAATTACCTTTCTGTGCATCCATTTCCTCGTCTGTAAAAAAGGAGTAAAAAGTAGTAGCTACCTAGTTTATTCAGTAAGTTGCATATAACCAATATGCAAAAGCCCATGTTCTTGACCAGTTCACCATACTCCAAATGTGAAGCAAGAGTCTGAGCTGGGAGTGCAAAAGGAGATTGTATTTGAAATTCCACCTCCTTCCCTCTTGGAGGCTGCCACTCTGCCCTCCAAACTTAAGGGTCTTTTTGTCTTAACGTATACTTACCCCTGACCTTTCAGAACATAAGAGTTTCATGATGAGGTTCTAATCAGCAAAGACCATGCTGGGCAAGTTAACATTAGATTTTACTTTTTTCTTTTACACAAAAATTGGTTAAGTTTGGGGTTTTAATTACATTTTGGTTTTAAAAAATGAACAAACTACCACAGAATTTTCTCTTAAGAAATTGTGTTTTAAATGTACATAAGTGATATATTAATACAACCTGTTGTAAAAACAACAAAACCAAACCATGAAGCAGAAATGCATACAATAAAAAAGTCGAAGTTCCTTTTTAATCCATTCCAACTCTACCTTTCCCCTACCCCAGAGACAACCACTGAGAGTCATTTTTTGTGTAACATTCTAGACTGTTTTGTGGGCATTTTTATATGTAGACAAATATGCATCTGTGTCTATTTTTTAACTACGGATGGAATAATATTTGACATAATTTAATATTTTTATTTTAATGGCTGCCCTACTAAGTGAAATGCAGACTCCCAATTGTGGCAATGAAGACCCTTTATTGTCTGCTTGCCCCCTCTTCCCACAACACCCTGACAGGTGCCCTCTCTTCAGGAAAATTACCTGTTGTATTCTGAATGAGATCTGGTCACCACTATTTTTATAGATTTGCTATTACATTCCTAGCCTGGAATACCCTCTCCTAGTTTTTCCATCTTTCCAATATTACTTCTCATAAAACTTCTAGAAGAAAAAGTAGGCAAAAAACTCGTTGACAGTGGTCTTAGCAATATCTGTTTGGCTATGTCTCCTTGGGCAAGGGAAACAAAAGAAAAAATAAACAAATGGGACTACATCAAATTAAAAAATTTTTGCACAGCAAAGGAAACCATCATCAGAATGAAAAGATGGCCTACTGGATGGGAAAAAGATATTCACAAATGATATATCCAATAAAGGGCTAACATCCAAAAATATAAGGAATTCATAAACCTTAATAGCAAAAACACACCGCAATCCAATTAAAATATGGGCAGAGGACATAAATAGACAGTTCTCCAAAAACAGATGGCAAACACGTAAGAAAAGATGCTCAACATCACTAATCATCAGGGAAATAAAAATTAAAACCACAATGAGATGTAACCTCACACATGTCAGAAAGGCTATTATGAAAAAGTCAAGAAATATCAAGTGTTTCTGAGGATGTGAAGAAAAGGGAGTCCTCGTGAACTGTTGGTGGGATTGTAAATTGGTGCAGCCATTATGGAAAACAATCTGATCTGGAGAATCCTCAAAAAACTAAAAATAGAGTTATCATATGACCCAGCAATTAAACTTCCTCATATTTATCCAGAGAAAATGAATACACCAATTAAAAAAGACATATGTACCCCTATATTCATTGCAGCTTTATTTACTGAAGTTAAGATATGGAAGCAATGTAGGTGCCCATCAATTGATGAATGGATGAAGAAGATGTGGTATATATATGCAATAGAATATTACTCAGGAATAAAAAAGAATGAAACCTTGCTATTTGTGACAACATGAATGGACCTAGAGGGTATTATTCTAAGTTAATTAAATCATATGGACAAGATGAATGCCATATAATTTCATTTATATGTAAAAACTAAAAAACAAAACAAATGAACAGCAACAACAAACAAACCAAAACAAAAAACAGACTCATAGAAACAGAGATCAAACTGCTGGTTGCCAGAGGGGAGGGGGCTGGGGAGGATGGGTGAAAAGGTGAAGGGGAATGTAGTTGATAATGTGATCAGTTTGCACAGTGACAGATGGTTACTAGACTTATGTGGAGATCACAGCATAAGGTATATAAATATCGAATCACTCTATTGTACACCTGAAACTAATATAATGTTGTATGCCAACTCTACTAAAATCAATTTTAAAAAACCGAGTTAGGTGGTTATAGCAAAGAAATACTGTGGTCAGTTATAAGATTACCATTTATGATTGAGAAGAAAAACGTTCATGAATTTCAGCCACTTTATAAATAGAAACTGGGTCATATGACAAGATCCAGGGAAGCTCAGTTGGGACAAAGCTGAGCCATGTAACCATGGAAAACAGGTGAATTATTTATAATTTTTATTTATATTAAAGTATATTTAGTTTTTGAATGCCACGCTAATTTACCAATTATGGCAAATTGATGCTGATATTGAAAATTCAAATTTATGGGAAGTATCACTGTTAGACTTTAGTGACTATGTTTGACTTAAAATAGATTTACTAAGGAAAACCTTCAAGCAAGTGTGCTTATACTCAGATATTTTTACCTAATAGTCACATTTTAATATTCCTTTAAATCTCATTACAGTAATCTTGCTGGGGTGCTGCTAAATTCTTTGGACTAGAATTTAGGTTTTAAATAAGTGGGTGGTAAGCTGATCTTTGGAGCTCTTTTCTTTATGGTAAAATTTTGAACCTGTGTGATTTTTAAGTCGTTTCCCCCCTTAATATACCTCTAAAGTCGTTTTCCTCTTTCTATTACTTTTTGCAGATTCAGTATATATAATTTTTTCAGTAACTACTTATATTTTTGCCTATATTATTCGATAATTAGAGGCTTGAACATTAAATCCTAATTTTGTGAAGCGTTCTTTGTAAACTGGTATTCAATTATAGAAATGAATTAGTTATTGATGAATAGAACCTTCATAACCAGAATGGTGTAGAAACACCCATAACTTTTTCTTTCTCCTTAGCACGTTTAAAAAGCATTAAAATAAATGACCAAGAGCTCACTGAATGTTTATGACTTTGGTTTATGCAGGCAGGCTAATGGGATGAAAGGCTAATCTGTCACTTGGCTCTCACTGCATTTAATTAGCTTGGACCACTTTATACCAGACTGGAAATACCTTATTTCCTTTTCTTTTTCCCAGGACAAAGTAAAATGAACAGTAACAGGAAATGGTTAACTTAAAATCAGGGTTGATGTAAATGGAAAGAAAAACAAGCTTATTATAGAAAACAAAGAGCATCTATAGCCAGCAGCCACTCTTGAAACAGGCCATTTCGACTTTGGGCCATGTTTTCTTCCTTGTGAAAGAAATGGCTGCTCTATTGTCTCTGTGCCATTGCATCAATAACGTCCTGAGTTACACAGCTGTTACGGAGAGAGGTGTATGGGGTTTAGGCAGCAAGATTCATGGGTTCATGTTTCTATATATAGGAAATAAGTTCGCATTCTTAAATCTAAGTTATGCAGCATTTCATATTTTTGAAATGCTTTGTAATCATTATTAGTTGTCCATGTTACAAATTTGTCAACCAACATGTTGTATGAAGTGAAGATACATGGCTATAGATTATGTGGAATAGCAGTTTTTTTAATTGTAAAATTTCAGCTTTATTGAGCTATAGTCTATATATATATAAGCCTAAGCAACTGGTTGACCATTTGACCGGTTGCTATGACGTGCACTGACCACCAGGGGAAAGAAGCTCAATGCAGGAGCTGCCCCCTGGTGGTTAGTGAGCTCCCACAGCAGGAGCACCATTCAGCTGACCACCAGGCGCCAGATGCCGGCTCACGGCTGGTGAGAGCAGCTATGGCGGTGTGAACCTCTTCCGCCTCCATGGCAGTGCTACTGAGTGGGGGGGCTGGGGGAGCGCGGTGACAGGCACAGCAGGGCCAGGATGAGTGGGAGCAATGCAGCACCCGGCCCGAGCTCGGGCTTCTCCCCGGCTGCCTGCCGCTTCGCACACTACTACATCCCTCAGGGGATGTAGGACTGCCAGTTTCCGACATCCCCCGAGGGGTCCCGGATTTTGAGAGGGTGCAGGCCAGGCTGAGGGACCCCACCAGTGCACGAATCTGTGCACTAGGCCTCTAGTTGATACATAAAGTTGTAATATATTTGAAGTGTACATTGTGGTGATTTGATATATGTTTACATTGTGAAAGGATCCCCTTCCCCCCATTCAGTTAATTAACACATCCATTAGCTCACATATTTATTTACTAAAGGCCCAGTGCATGAAATTTGTGCGCGGGTATGGTCCCTAGGCCTGGCCTGCAATCAGGACCATCTTCCCAGGCTGCCCACAGCCGGCCCTGCCCTTGCCCCCCGCCGCCACCTACCCCCGGTTCCCCTTTTGCCATTGGGTGACCAGTGCCTGACGGCCGGGGGAAGGGACTGAGAAGTTGGCTGTTACCGCCCATTCACAGGCCCCACCCCTGCTGCGGGTTGCCCTCTGTGTGTGGGGCAACTGGCAACCACTTTCTACTCTCTCAGTAAGTTTGATTCTCCTTTGTAGAACAGTTTTTTTAATGTATTTTTTTTTTTTATTGATTTCAGAGATGGCAGGAGAGGTAGAGAGAGATAGAAACATTAATGATGAGAGAGAATCATTGATCAGCTGCCTTCTTCACACCCCCCACTGGGGATTGAGCCTGTAACCCAGGCATGTGCCCTGACCTGGAATCAAACCGTGACCTCCTACTTCATAGGTCGATGCTCAACCACTGAGCCATGCTGGCTGAGCTCTCTCTCTCTCTTTTTAAGGATTCCACATATAAGTGATACCATGGAGTATTTGCCTTTGTCTGACTTAATTTCACTTACTGTAATATCCTCAAGTTCCGTCCGTGTTGTCACAAATGGCAGTATTTCCTTCTTTCTCCTCATTGAATAATTCCATCGTGTGTGTGTATGTGTGTGTGTGTTTGTGTGCAAAATAATACAATAATAAATAATAATACAAGAATAAACTCTGTTTCATGTACTCACAACTGTAAACCTACTTTTGCCCCACCCTGTGTATGTGTGTGTGTATATATATCTACACTAATAAAAGACAAAGATGCTAATTGACCATACCTTTGCTATTTCCAAGCCATTCCCACCAGCCAATCAGAGCGACTATATGCAAATTAACCCAACCAAGATGGCGGCCAGCAGCCACAGAGCTGGACCAAGCAGGAGGCTTGGTTGTCCCAGCGATGAAGGAAGCCAAGCTTCCCGCCTGCTCTGGCCGGCTGTGGCCTCTGCAAAAGGCAACAAAGTTTCAATTATAGAAGCTAAATAAATCCCAGATACCTGCTTCCAGCCAGCCTCCACTGGGAGCTTGGGTGGCTGGGGGCCGTGGCCAGCCTGCAAACAGCCATCAGCCCCTTACCCAGGATGGCCACACCCTCATGGGATGAGGGTCTCCGCTGGGGGGCTTGGCAGCCTGCAAATAGCCATCAGCCACTCACCCAGACTGGCCAGACACCCCAGTGGGGATCCCCACCCTGAAGGGGCTGTGGCCAGCCTGCAAATGGCCATCAGTCCCTCACTCAGGCTGGCCACACCCTCATGTGGTGAGGGTCCCTGCTGGAGGTCTTGGCCAGCCTGCAAACAGCCACCAGCCCCTCACCCAGGCTGGCCAGGCACCCCAGGGGGGACCCCCACCCTGAAGGGGCTGTGGCCAGCCTGCAAATGGCCATCAGTCCCTCACTCAGGCTGGCCACACCCTCATGTGGTGAGGGTCCCTGCTGGAGGTCTTGGCCAGCCTGCAAACAGCCACCAGCCCCTCACCCAGGCTGGCCAGGCACCCCAGGGGGGACCCCCACCCTGAAGGGGCTGTGGCCAGCCTGCAAA
>NW_005364914.1:635805-666266 GCF_000412655.1 Myotis brandtii | reverse complement strand
ACACACATACATACATACACACACATACACACACACACACTAGAGGCCTGTTGCACGAAAAGATTCGTGCAATAGGCCTTCCCTTCCCCTGGCTGCCTGTACCGGTTTTCCTTCGGCACTGGGGACCCAGGCCTTCGCTCTGGCCAGAGCCGCCTTCAAAGCCTTTGCTGCTCTGGCCGGAGCCGCTTTGATCGCTGCTCCAGCCAGACCTGCTTTGATCGCTGCTCCGGCCAGAGCCACCTTCAGTCTTTGCTTCGCCACTTCCCGCCTACATATGCAAATTAACTGCCATCTTTGTTGGAGGTTAATTTGCATATCTCGCTGATTATCCAATGGGAAGCATAACGAAGGTACGGTCAATTACCCTGTTTATCTATTATTAGATAGGATGATACACACACACACACACACACACACATACACACAGGCAGTCCTCGGGTTACGTTGAATTCAATGTACATAGTTTTGTGGTTACGTCGCCATCTCCCATTTATTTATTAAAAAAAAAAGTTCCATCATTTTGACCTGTGTACATATGTGCTTTATGTTTTTTATTATTTACTAGAGTCCCTGTGCATGAAATTCGTGCATGGGGGGTGTCCCTCAGCTCAGCCTGCACCCTCTCCAATCTGGGACCCCTCGGGGGATGTCTGCCTGCTGGCTTAGGCCCTATCGCAATCCGAGATCGCTTGCTCCTTACCGCTCGGCTCGCTGCTCCTTAGCGACAGGCTCCTTATCACTCGGCTCATTGCTCCTTAGCAACAGGCTCCTTATCACTCGGCTCGCTGCTCCTTATAGATTCTGGCTGAGCGGTGCTCCCCCTGTGGGAGCACACTAACCACCAGGGAGCAGCTCCTGAGTTGAGCGTTTGCCCACTGGTGGTCAGTACACATCATAGCTACTGGTAGTTCTGGTCGTTCCGCCATAATGGTCGCTTAGGCTTTTATTTTATAGATTTACCACAAGTAAAGGTCAGGAATTGTTATCTTTCTTTTATTTTTTTTATTTTTTATTTATTTATTTATTTATTTATTTATTTATTTATTTATTAAATCTTTATTGTTCAGACTCTCTCTCTCTCTCTCTCTCTCTCTCTCTCTCTCCCTCCCTCCCTCCCTCCCTCTTCCACATTCTCTAAAAAATCAATAGAAAAAATATCCTCAGGTGAGGATTAGCAACAACAAAAAGTTGACTATACATTATATTATTATTCTATTAATAAGCATGGCCAGAATGTGCAGGTTCATTTGGACTGGGGCCCCAGGAACACAGAATGTCTGCATGCATGACAAGAATTGCATGACTAAGGCAGAAGCCCAGTCCTGGATCCAGAGGTGCATGGGGGAGGGCAGAGGGCACTTGGAGTGTGTGTGAAAAAGAAAGACAAACAGGATTCCAGTGGTCAATACCAAGGATGGAACCTGGGCACTTATGGCAACAGGGCAAACATTAAGAACTCAGACAGCCTGAGGACAAAGAGAGGGTGAAGATTCAAACCAGAGTAGCTAGTGTTCAGAACAGCCCCCACTTCCACCCCCGCCACCCTCAAGGTGTGCCACTTTGGCTTGTGCATTATTTTAAGCTTAAAGAATTTACAGAATTTAAGTTAGTGGTCTTGCCCCATAATAAGAGTTATCACGAGAAATAACTTTTTATGACCTATGTATAGCACATGGTAAACTTTTAATTACTGAACATCTCTCCTTGTAGTCCTATGAATGACCTTTCTCCCTTCTGAAGCCTCAAGATGCTTTATCTCATCCTCAGCTCAATGTCATATATACTTCATTTTCCCTTTCTGTTGCTGAAATTCTCATGTATGTGGAGTCTCTGACTCTCTCATGTCTGTGGGATTCCCACAGAGCTTCTCTGAGTTCTGTGAGCTGCTCCAGCAAATTAATCAAACCCAAGGATGGTGTCCTGGCAACCTCCAATCTATAGCAAGTAGGTCAGAAGCCCAGGCAACAATCTGGGCTTGGTACTGATGTCTGAAGTTTGGAGGGTGGGGGCAGCCTTGGAGAACTGAACCTTTACCCTGTGGATCTGACTCTATCTCTGGGTACATAGTGTCAGAATTGAGTTGAATTCTCAGACCTCCTGCTGGTGCCCAGGAATTCCTTATTGGTGTGGGGGGAAACCCTCCTCCACACATTGGCAATGGGTCTCAGAACCCCTTTACCTACATTCCAGTGAAGACATTTATTAAACACCCACCTGTGGTGGCTGTTTGACCTGTGCTGGAGTCCTCACTCCCAATTACTAACAAAGAGAGGAGTTGGCACAATGGAAAGAGCCTTGCCTCAGGAGTCAGGCAGACGTGGGTGGTGAATGAGGTGGTACTGGGTAGTTTTTTACAGCTTAATTCCTCAAGACCTACTTCAAAGGACATCCAGCTAACATGGTTAGCATGTGGAACTGCACTGAATGGGGTATCGCAGAACAAATCCGAGTTCCTGAGTCAGAAGACCTGGTTGCAGATCTCGTACACGTCATTTAGCTTGCCAGGGCCTCAGTGTCCTCCAGCGTGAAACCAGAAAGTAGGCCTAGGAGCTGAAAAGACCCCTCCAGGATGACAAAATGACCTGGGGCCTTGAATTAAAATCTTGAGCTCAAATCCCACGCTTACTGCAAATCTACTCTGTGACTTGTGGTGATTCAACCTCTGACTCCCACCTCTCCCATATTCTTGGTTTCTTAGTTGAATAGAGAGAACTGATTCATCCAGCATTGAGCAAGTCTCTCAAGTGATGGATGTTTGCTCTCCCACATCCTTGAATCACAGGGACTGGGACTAAAGACCAATTAGGTGTTCTTGCATCCAGCCCATTGCTCCTTCCCACTCCCCAAATCCCCCAGCTTGGAAACTCATTAGATACCTGAGAGCTGGGAGAATGAGAGCCTGGGTCCTAAATGGATAACTGGGGATACAGCACTTCCATTGTACTGTCGGATCCACTTGCTTTACATAATAACTTCAACTCAACTGGGAACAACGCTCTTGGATTCTGGTTGTTTTCTTTTTCCAGGAGAACGGACAAAGGAAAAATAGTGGGATGAACTAATCCCCACCACTAGTCCATGCCACTACAGTTGCTTTTCTGGGGGCAATGGGTTTGCATCATTTCCCTCTCCTTACGTATTTTACATTCCCCTCACCTTCTACACCTCTGTTGATCTAGGTCAGTGGTCGGCAAACTCATTAGTCAACAGAGCCAAATATCAACAGTACAACGATTGAAATTTCTTTTGAGAGCCAAATTTTTTAAACTTAAACTATATAGGTAGGTACATTGTTATTAACTTAATTAGGGTACTCCTAAGCTGGCCTTTGCTAAAAACGTCCTCAATCTGATCGAGGTACATTCAGTGAGGTCGACCCCTTCCAACTCTCCCATCCACACTCTATCTGAAACAAGTATACAAGACGAGTGTGGATGGGAGAGTTGGAAGGGGTCAACCTCAGCGAACGTACCTCAATCAGATTGAGGACGTTTTTAGCAAAGGCCAGCTTAGGAGTACCCTAATTAAGTTAATAACAATGTACCTACCTATATAGTTTAAGTTTAAAAAATTTGGCTCTCAAAAGAAATTTCAATTGTTGTACTGTTGATATTTGGCTCTGTTGACTAATGAGTTTGCCGACCACTGCACTAGGGGCCTAGTGCACGAATTCGTGCACCTTGAAAGGAACTGTGGGCCGAGCGAGGCTGCAGTAGGCACAGGGGCGGGTCTCAGCCCATCCTCCGCGCCCTTGCCCGGCCCATCCTGCTGCGGCCCCTGGTCCCCTGTCTGACAGCAGCCCACTCCTGCTGCTGCTGTTCCCACGTGCTGATGGCACCGGCCCTGCTTGCACCCGCGGAAGGTGTGGAGTGGTTGGGGCTGGCGCCAGCAGCGGTGAGTGGGCGGAAGGTGTGGAGCGGTTGGGGCTGGCGCCAGCAGTGGGTGTGAGTGGGGCTGGCACCATCAGTGGGTGTGAGTGCCAGCTGCTGCCCCGATTGCCCTTCAGGAGTAGGGGGAGGTGGAGAAGTCCTCAGGGGCAGTCAGGGCTGGCAGGCGCTGCTCACACCCGCTGACGGCGCCGAGTGATTGGGGCTGGTGCCGGGCGCTAGCAGTGAGTGTGAGTGGCGGCTCCTGTGCCGGCAGTGAGTGCAAGCAGGGTTGACACCAGCAGCAGGGGCGAGTTCCAGGCGGGACCACAGAGTGCGAGAGCAAAGAATTTTCTATAACCACCGCTCGCCCTGATGACAGTGACTGGTGCCCTGCCTTGGTCTGGTGTCCCAGCTCACCTGCTCTACTGTCTCACTGTGGCTGATGCCTGCCATGTTCCGCGCACGCCCCCTGGTGGTCATCACATGTCATAGCAACCAATTGTTCGGTTGTTTGGTTGTTCTGCCGTTCGGTCTATTTGCATATTAGCCTTTTATTATATAGGATACACACACACACACACACACACACACTAGAGGCCTGGTGCACGACATTTGTGCAGTGGGAGGGGGGGCGGCAGGGAGCCCTCAGCCTGGCCTGTGCCCTTTCCCAGTCTGGGAGCCCTCTGGGGATGTCTGACTGAGGGCTTAGGCCTGTAGTCGGACATCCTTAGTGCTGCCACGGAGGCAGCTGTTAGCCCGGCTTCTAGCTGAGCGGCGCTCCCCCTGTGGGAGTGCACTGACCACCAGGGGGCAGCTCCTGTGTTGAGCGTCTGCTCACTGGTGGTCAGTGCGCGTCAGAGCGACCAGTTGTTTTGCTGTTCAGTTGATTTGCTTATTACCCTTTTATTATATAGGATATGCCACATCTTCTTTATTCATTCATCTGTTGATGGACACAGGCTTCTTCCATATCTTGGCTATTGTGAATAATGTGGTATTTCTGTTTTTAATAGGAGAAACCCCATGACTGTGACATTTGATAGGAATTATATATTCATTAACTGGTATATCAAATTATGTAATAAAAATTACTTCTATCTTGGGCTGCAAAGGTTGCAGCAGATTACATGTTGGTTTTTTTTTGACCCAGATGTAAACACTTGCTTTCCAGCATTTCCTGCTTCAAAAGAGACAGCTTGATGTTGTAGACATCTGTGTTTTGGTTCCAGGTTAGCAACTAGCTGCTTGTGTCAGTTTAAGAAAGAAATTTAACCACTCCTGGATCCATTTTCTCAGCTATACAATGAGAGGTTCTGTCCAGATTAGTGGCCTGCAGACTGTCCTGAGTGAAGAGTCAGCACTTCCATGTCTGACATTGATCCCTAGGAGCTCTTGGGGGCCAGGGCAAGAGCCAGGAGAGGAGCAGGCCCCAGAGCAATGGGTCATAGTCTCCAAGACCTTGCCGAGACAAACTCTACTCCTATTTATTTGTTGGGCCTCTTTGTAGGAAAGAAATTTCTCTGCTTAAAAAAAAAAGGGTTGAGCCTGACCAGCACGCTCAGTGGTTGAGCATTGACCTATGAACCAGGAGGTCACCGTTTGATTCTTGGTCAGGGCACATGCCTGGGCTGCGGGCTCACTCCCCAGTGTGGGGTGTGCAGGAGGCAGCCGATTAGTGATTCTCTCTCATCATTGATGTTTCTATCTCTCTCTTCCTCCCTTCCTCTCTGAAATAAATATATTAAAAAAAAGGGGATGAGTGTTAGCCGGTTTGGCTCAGTGGATAGAACATGGGCCTGTGGATTGAAGGGTCGCCTGTTAGATTCCAGTCAAGGGGACATACCTTGGTTGCAGGCTTGATCTGAGGCCCTGGGTGGGATGTGTGTGGGAGGCAACCAATTGATGTGTCTCTCTCACATAGATGTTTCTCTCTCTCTGTCTCTCCCCCTCCTTTCCACCTTCTTTAAAAATCAATAGAAAAATATCCTCAGGTGAGGATTAACAACAACAAGAAAAGGGTTGAGAAAACTCTAAGATGATAACTAGGGTTCCTTCCAGTCTTTTAATTCTATACTTTAAAACAATAGAAATAACAACACAAATAATAAATGCATATAATTTAAAGGATAAATGTACTTTTTAGTCTGTATCTTGGAGTTTTATATATGACCGTGATTAATGGTGCATACTGCAGATGGGGGCTTGCAGTTTGATAGTGAAATCGACATTCTCATGACTAATTGCTGCATGAAATATTTATCTCTGTGAATCTAATGAAGCCAAACAGGCTATACTTGATGCGATTCACATTGAATTTGGGGCATATAAACAGTTCTCTCCGTTAAAAATGTCCCTATCTTGAATCTATTTCACTATCTAATTTAATTGGGAACACTTGGTTTCGTTACAATTACTAATACATCGTACTTCCTTAGCCTGAGAGATTTAAAAAATTTTAAATTTTCTTAGAGATATTTTAAGGCATTGTTTTAAAAAACAAAGTTTATAGAAGTGGTGAGGGTGGAGGTGAAGATGTAGCAAAAGGAAATTTAAAATATACCTGTGTCCACAGAGTTGCCTGGCGGTTTTTTCAGTGTGAGTATAAAGATCACGGGGCACCGAGAAGGTTTGCAGGAGCGAGTTGGAACATCACGTCTCTGGTTTAGAAATCTGTAGTGCTGTGACCTAGATACGGAGCAGAGGGACGCCAAAGGGGGCAGGGGAGAGGGACAGGGAAGTCCTGCTGCATTTCCCTGTGGTTTCACATCCCTGCATCTGCCCCTGCCTTTTCACACTGCAGGACTCCTGGGGTCCCAAGTCTGCTTGAACTTAGCTGCTTGGAATTTTATGGGAGGTGGCAAGGCAGTCTGTGTATTTTTGTCATCATGCCATCCCCTGTGCTCTCACTCTCCTCCAATAAACCTTGTCCCTTTAACCTATTACTACTCTGCCCTCAAGAAATCTGCCCCTAGATGGAGAAGAAATCTCAGGGTCAGGATTTTCTGTGCTTGAGCTTGGACGGGCCTCTGCAGCCAATAGTCAGAAAATGTCATTGCTGTTAAACAGGGGACAATAAATCCCCAAGCCATCCAGTAATGCAATCTCCCTCAACATGGGAAAAGGTCAAGCTCGAGCTGTACATAAATTCTTGTCACACAGCAGCATGTCTCTTCAGGTGAGATAGCAAATCTTCACGGAGATAAATGGCCACACGTGCCATCATTCTCTTCCTATGGTCCTGGGCTTCCTTAGTTGATTTTCTATAGCTGATCTTGCACAAAGCTTGCTTATTAACATTCCCTTGATGTGTAAAGATCTCCCAGACATACAGCCTGGATGAAGCAGGATGGGGTTGGGCTCCAGAGGGTTCTATACTCTATATGCCATAAACAAAAGGTATAAAGTATAGGCTCTAGTACTCTTGAAGGGGAGAAATTTTGATTTACAGCCTGTCTGTATTAAAGGAAGAGAGGACATATTTGATTCTTTCTTTGGTATATAAAATTCCATGGAAACTTTGACAACAAATCGTTAGAATACTGTAAATGAAAAAATCTCCAACACATTGCAACACATAACATTTAGTTTTCTTTATCTTAATAGTCCAGAGGTTAGTGCTTGGAGCCAAACACCACAAGTCTCAATTTTTTAAAAATATATTTTTATTGATTTCAGAGAGGAAGGGAGAGGGAAAGATAGAAACATCAATGATAAGAGAGAGTCATTGATTGGCTGCCTCCTGCATGCCTCACACTGAGGTTCCAGCCTGCAACCCAGGCATGTGCCCTGACTGGTAATTGAACTGTGACGTCCTGGTTCATAGGTCGATGCTCAACCCCTGAGCCACACTGGCTGAGCTAAAGTCTCAATTTTAATTCTTCAGCCAGTTGATCAACATTTATGAAGCTGCCATGATATAAAGATATAAAGATGAATGAAGAACTCACAGCCTGGCTGTGGGGGAAAAGACCCATAAACAAATTATTAATATATAGTACTCTAAGAGCGACAACCAAGGTCTCCCCAAAGCGCAATGGGAACTCAGAGGAGGGAGCCACTAAGTGGGAATTTTGGGAAGGCTTTCCCAAGGAAGTGTTACCTGATCACATTCTTGGAAAATGAGTAGTTGTCCTTTGGGTAGAAAAGGAAGGGGAAGTACATGCAGTTAGAGAAAAGGCTGTGTACAAAGACCCAGATATGTGAAAGAGCATGACATTTATGAGTAACTGTGAATATTTCAGTATGGTGAGAGCCTAAGGTGGATGTTGGGAAAGGATAGGAGATGCTACTTGAAAGGTTGGCACGGTTCAGGTCAAGGCCAAAGACATGCATACCAAAGACAAAGTTCAGTTCATCCAGCAGATTTCTTCTTGTCTCTGAAGACAAGTGTAAGGAAGATCAGGCCTCTTTCTATGCCCATGACACGCCCCTATCTTTGCAAAATAAAGTCTTGTCCCAGATAGCCCCATGAGCTGTAGTACTTCATTCAAGTCTTCTGGCTTTGAACCCTAATCACGAAGGATTCCTCAAATGGCTGTGCATTTTAGAGGAAGCCCTTGTCTTTAACCTTCTCTGCCTTTGTCATTTGACAGAAGTTAAGAATGACAGTTTTCAGAATATAGGGCCAGGCCCTTTGGATGATCCAAGAGCTACTGGAAGAAAGGAAGTCATTAGAGAGGCTATTCAAACTTCCCTTTGTTTCATATTCTGGCAACATTATTTTGTGTTTTGGGAGAGCAATTGATTTTCAGAATCTAAACTGAAAAAAATGTTATTGCTCAGCATTAGGCATTTGTTTTCTAACTCTAATAAATAAATGCAAAGAGGAGAAGGTCACTAGGGAGTGGGCGCTCTGAGATATGCTGACAGAGCACTGCCATGCCAGAACCTGAGATCTCACCACTAGAAGCAGGCTCATTCCTAATTCCCCGGTTTCACACTGAAACCCGAGTTCAGATGAATTATAGTCAGCTGTCTGAACTAAAGTGTTTGCAGTGTCTCAGGAGAACTGCCAGAATTAGCACTGAAAGGACACACACACATAAAGGACAACAGCTGTCTCTTTTATTTTTAAAAAGAGGTTCTGTTATACATAAAATGAATTGAAGAGGCTGGCATGGACTTCTAAGAATCACTTTCTCCCCACTTGGATATTTTCATCTGAATGCAGGAATGCATTCATTTAATCTATCAACAGATACAGATTGAATTCTTTGTGTGTCATAAATGTTAGGAATATAGTATGAACAAGATTGGTCCCACACCCTATGGCATTGTAGTCTAATTGTATGTACATTAATAAAAGAGAAACACGCAAATTGGTGTCACTCCACTATGCCCACCAGCCAATCAGAGCGACTATGCAAATTAACCCAATAAAGATGGCGGTTAATTTGCTTACGCAGGCGCCGAGCGAAGACTGAAGGCTCCAGCCAGAGTGAAGACTGAAGACTGAAGACTGAAGACTGAAGATTGAAGAGGCTTGGCTTCTCCACTGCGGCTGGACCGAAGGCCTGGGTCCCGGGTGCCGGAGGAAAACTGGTGCCGGCAGCCAGGGGAAGAAAGGCCTGTTGCGTGAATCTTCGTGCAACGGGCTTCTAGTTTAACTATATAAACACAAGAGTCATAGGTTAAAGATTGGTAGATAGTAAATAAGTGTGTTGTGAGAAGGGATAACTCAGTTGGTGGTGCTCAGGGAAGGTCTCTGAGGAAGTTATGTATAAGTGGATACCTGAAGGTAAGAAGAAAAAACAGGGATGAGCATTCCAGGCAGATAGGGTAGTACATGCAAAGGCCCTGAGGCAGGAAAGAACTCGGGTTGTTTGAGGAACAGAAAGAAGCAGAGAGAGCAAGGGCAGGAGTGTAATGAGAAGAGACTGTAGAGTAGGAGGGGTGATGTGTCAGGCATCCAAAGCCATGTTTAGTTTGTTGGTAAGACTCTCAGGACTCAGCATATAGAAGTCATCATGGCTATGGTTTATTACAACAAAGGAGTTCAAAGCAAAATTGGCAAAGAGAAATGGCACATAGGATGAAGTCTGGGGGAAACCAGGCACACACTTCTGAGAGTCCTCTCCCAGTGAAATCACACAAGATGTGCCTGATTTGCCCGGCTGGTGTGGCTCTGTGGTTGAACATCGACCCATGAACCAAGAGGTCACCGGTTCCATTCCTGGTAAGGGCACATACCTCGGTTGTGGGCTTGATCCCTGGTAGGGGGCATGCAGAAAGCAGCCAATTCTCTCTCATTGATGTTTGTATCTCTCTATCTCTCTTCCTTCCTTTCCCTCTAAAATAAAATAAATAAAAACATATTTAAAAAAAAAAGATGTGCGTGATTTCTCTAGTAATGAGTTGTGACCAGGGAAGCTCATTAGGGATTTAGTGCCTAGGGTTTTTATTGGGGACTGGTCATATAGGCACATGTTCCATAGCATACACTAAAATTTCAGGCTTTCAGAAAGAAAATAGGTGTTCAGCCATGGCCGGTTTGACTCAATGATTAGAGTGTGGACCCATGGACCAAGAGGTTGTGGATTCAATTCCTGGTCAAGGTCACATACTTGGGTTGCAGATTTGATCCCAAGCCCTGGTTGGGGGTGTGCAGGAGGCAACCAATCAATGTGTCTCTCTCACATCAATGTTTCTCTCTCTTCTCTCTCTCCCCATCCCTCCCTCCCTTCCACTCTATCTAAAAGCAATGGAAAAATGTCCTTGGGTGAGGATTAAACAAATGAAAAGTAAATAGGTGTAAATCGGTGTTCAGCATAAACCACGTGGTTTGCACAAAAAATGAATGACTAACACAGTGATCAGTTCTGGGAATGGTGGGAACTGTCCTGAAATCCGAGTTCCTGAGTGTCTGTCAAAGGGCAGCCTTGCAAGCAGGCCCCTCTAAGAGGAGGCAGTCTCAGGCCTGCTGTGCTACTCTTTCCGGCACAGCTAGGCTTGCTCCAGGGCAAAGGCACCTGGGGAAGCTTTTTTGTGCTTTCTGCAGTACCCTTGTGGCTGGCCCATGACAACCCTGTCCCAGTCCTTCAGCGCACTGACTGGGATACCTGGAGAGAAGTGCAGACAGAATGGCATTGGCCAGGCTGCAGGATATCAGGAAAGGAGGTCAGGGCTTACATCTGCATGATAGTCAGGCTTCATGTGGCCCTAGATGACACATGGGTCATCCATTGGCCAATGAAACTTGATTAATCTTCACAAATAGAATGGGCTCTAACTCTTCTAGATGACCTTGGGACCTTCAAGGGTAGATGACCCTCATCCCGCAGTGTATCATATTACAGCTACTCTGGAGACAGTATATTGTCCATCTCCAGTATATTGCTATGCTAGTATAAAGTCTCGTTGCCTCCCCGTGGCCCCCTAGTGAAGAGGGAAAATTTTGTTTGGTGGAAAAGCTTCCAAATCTGGATAATAGAGCTGCAGAGGCTCAAACAAACAAACAATCCTCCCCCCCAACCCCACACACACATACACATACACACGCACACACAAAAAACACCTTGACTGGCTAGAAAGGGCCTGGTTTAGTTGGGGATGTTAGACTAAGGTAAGGGGATTGAGAGAGAGAAAGAAAAACTCAACCCCTTGCTAGAATTGGGATCGGAGGAAAGAGATTTGAAAGAAGCAGATGCTATGAAGAGTGGGACTACGAGGACAGGATCCCTTTGTCAGTGCGTTAATGTCTGGTATGTTCTCTTCTGAAATATTTTAGCACATTTATACAATTATTTTCAATAATAAAACTTTTCTTTGATGTCATCTGGTGTGGAAGAACAACCTAATTCTGAAACATGAAGGGGTTTGGATTTATTGCATTCCTGACTTTGTTTGTGTTTCCATTAGCTTCCGGAGGATAGGAAATGTAAAGCATTTCCATATACTTTGCATGTAGTGGGTAATAATAGCAACGATTTGAACTAATGAATGAACACATGCATACATTAATTTTTAAAAAAGTATAGTAATGCTTTTTTAAAAAAATATACCCAGCAATCATGATCTATATCATGCCAGAAACAAACAAACAACCCCCCCCCCCAAGAAAAAAAACCATAAAAAAAAACGAAGAGTTTTTCCTGGGAGGAGCAATAAGTTATATCAGATGCCAAACAACAACCTATTTTTTTTTTTAAATCCTCACCCAAGGATATATTTTTCATTAATTTCCAGAGAGAGTAGAAGGGAAGGAAGGAGGAGGGGGGAGAGAAACATTGACGTGGGAGGGACACATTGATTGGTTGCCTCTCAAACATGCCCCAAGGGGGCAGGGGAACCTGCAACCGAGGTACATGTCCTTGATCTGGAATTGAACCCATGACCCTTCAGTCTGTGGGCCGACGCTCTAACCACTGAACAACTGACCAGGGCTGAACTCACAATCTAGATGGGCAAGAGCTGTGGACAGGCAAACATTTTAAGCACAACACTGAAGCATTTCAAACAACAGAGCGACAAGACTTTGAACAGCTCTAAAAGGAACAGCTCTAATCCATTATCAAAACCCAGTTGGATATTTTTGAGCGAAGCAACAAAAACTTGTCTAAAGCAAAGTCAAGACCAATTGGCAAACATAAACTTTAGCAGCAGCCAAAGAAATGGTCTAAAAAAAGACACTAAAAAATGATTTTAGAAATGTTCACACCATTTTGTTATGAGCTGGTGTCAACATTTTATTTCACACTTGCTGCAAGCAAATCAATCTCACGGATCAATTCAAAGATGTACTTTTGGTAAGAATGTCTTATAGGAAAAGAGACTGGCTAGACAACCTCCATTTGATCGGATATAGTAAACAGCAATGTCTGGTTAAGTACCAGTTGACCCCTGACAGACAGGCAGCTGAGAGGGTGGGTAGAAAGTTCCAAGAACAGCTTGCAAGCTAATTAAAGTTTGTCTGAAAATTGCTTCAGCATTTTTATTCAGGAATAGTAAAATTTCCCCCAAAAGGTTGTACATAATCTAATGAAATGATATTGTCCCAGATCATGTTTGGGGCATTTTTTCCTCATTAATAAAGAAAATAGTTGACTTTTCCAGTCGTATCAGTACTCACAGTCACATAGTGCATATTGATCTTTAAATATAAAGGAAGCTGTCATGTGTCCCCTGAACTGTTACAGTTGGAAAATGAATGACTTCAATAATCACGGGGGGCCATGGAACATCTCTTGTCTCAATATGCCATTATCACGTGTAAGTAAGCATATTAGGCAGATCTCTTGGTGCAAGTTACATCTTGAACTGGCTTAAAATTAACAAAACTAATTACAAGGAAGACAGGAGAATGCAGCGGGGCCTTGGAAAGGTTGCATCAGGTGTGTAGAACCTGTTGGGGATCCAGAGTCTCCCTCTGATCTCCTGCTCGGCTTCTTTCTGTGCATCTGCAGCATTCTTTCTGGGGGAACAGCTTTTCGTGTGCTAAATCCAGTGGAAGATGCCAGCTAGCAGCTTCTGAGCTCACAAGGTCTAGCTATATTGAAGGACTAACTCTTTTTCTTGCTCCCAATTCCAGATATCTGAGGCTTCTGACTTGCTCAATTTGGAACATTCCAATTTCACTACACTGAGACCAGGGCATTGGGTTATATCATACAAAAATGTCTGCTGGGCGTCCTCCATATTAGATTGTGAAATTCTTGAAGGAGAAATTGTTATAAGCGAGGCTGATATATATAAAAGTATATGATATTAGGCTTGATCAAAAACAGATTATTAAATAATAAAGTTCAATATAGTAAGAAACCTGTAACTACTGATCAGCTTCAGAGAACGAAAGTTTAATCTTAGCTCTAAAGGTACCACCATGGCTTCTAAAACTGGCCAATCACCAGAAACAGATGGCTTTAAAAATGGATTTCCTGGCTCTCTCTCAGGAGATTCTGATTCAGTTAAGTATAGAATCTGCATAGATCTTTTTCCTTTTGCCCGGCCAGTGTTGCTCAGTGGTTTAGCATCTCTCTATGAACCAGGAGGTCATGGTTTGATTCCCAGTCAGGAAACATGCCTGGGTTGCTGGCTTGACCCCCAGTAGGGGGTGTGCAGGAGGCAGCCAATCAATGATTCTCTTTTATTATTGATGTTTCTATCTCTCCCTCTCCCTTTCTCTCTCTGAAACCAATTAAAAAAACATTAAATTTTTTTCCTCTTGATTCTGATAATCCAGCAGATTTGAGGACCACTGATCTATTGTATACTTTGGCCTCTGGATAGCAAAGAAATCTTATTTAAAGGTTTTTTAGGGAAAGACATTCATAATCTGAATTTTTTATTCTTATTTTTTGAGACTGGAAGAATGTTTCTGAGAGTCAGAAACTTTTTCTTTATAAGCAAATAAAATGTTCTGCCTACAATTGAAGCATACAAGGCATGTTTTAGCTTGCATGTATTCTATGCTTATTCTTTCCTAGTTTCTATCCAAATCTTTCTAGACCTTTTACATTTATAATTCTGGAACTACAATCACTGGAGTTCCATCATAGATGCATTACTCAACTTCAACTCTATACACCTGGACATTTCTTTAAAAATGTGCTGGAAATTCTGCCAGACTACTGTCCAGTTTTCCTCTTCAGGGACTGAGACCATCCCAGCAGTAACGCCAATCTTGCTGGCTATTTCCAGCTTGGGTTTTGTCTGGAGGATGTGCTAGACTATGCTAGGACATTCTCTGGAGCAACTAAAAGAAAATGTAGTTTGAGGGATGAATGCAATTTCAGGGAACCAAGTGCAGAATGAGAGAACCGATAGTATCAGGTATTGGATAGAGCAGGGAGGTTAGAGGCAGCAGCTGAGAAGAGAGGATGAGAGCTAGCATCATCAAAATAGGCTGGGGTATGGCCAGGCAGGATGGTCCAGCACTGGGCAGGGACTAAATAGATTTATTGGGGTGCCCTCTCACTGAGTCTGTGTGAAGTGGTGGGCAGGTTGGCCTGCATACAGGTAAGGATATGGCATTGGGATAGATGCTGGTTGTTAAAAACTCACTATTTGATTGCTCATTTTATGCTCAAACTTGATTGATTTCCTGTATCTTTACTGATTTCAGAACCAATTTTCTATTCTATAACACACTCTATTATAACTTCCCTTAGACCAGCGGTTCTCAACCTGTGGGTCGCGACCCTTTTGGGGTCGAACGACCCTTTCACAGGGGTTGCCTAAGACCATCCTGCATATCAGATATTTACATTACGATTCATAACAGTAGCAAAATTACAGTTATGAAGTAGCAACGAAAATAATTTTATGGTTGGGTGTCACCACAACATGAGGAACTGTATTAAAGGGTCTCGGCATTAGGAAGGTTGAGAACCACTGCCTTAGACCTTTCTAGTTTATTCTTTCAGTATCTTCAGTGTAGCATGTTAATCAATCATGGTGTGTGTCATGCAATAGTGGAGAGGCTCAGTAATATTAAATGACTTGATTATAAAATGTTTTCTTTCTTTTCCAGGAAGTACAGAGGCACAAATAAATACTGGGTGTATAAATAAGAGGGGAGAGAAAATGGAGCTATAAATAAAAACCTTTTTTTAACAGTATCTCTTTGGAGTACTACATTGAATTTATTTTTAATCCTCACTCAAGGATATGTCTTTATTGTTTTTTTTTAAGAGGGAGAATGAGAGAGAGATAGATGTGAGAGAGAAACATGATCAGTTGCCTCCCATATGATCCCTAAGTGGGGATTGAACCTGCAACGTAGGTATGTGCCCTGACCGGGGATCGAATCCGCAAACTTTTGGTGAACATGATGACACTCTAACCAATCTAGCCACCTGGCCAGAGTTGCATTGAATTTTGGAGCACCATGCCTTATGGATAGTGGTATATTGGAATAGGTTTTGTAGGAAAATGATGGAGGAATTAAAAAAATTGAAGAGACAGGGCCTATATCTAATGGGTTAAGAAATTGGAAATGGTTGACTTACAAGTTGAGCAGCCTAAGGGGTGGGGTCATATGGAAGCATAATCTGCTGGAATATAGTGTTGAGGGTGGTCTTTGCAAAGACATGACACATCTTGAAGCATCAATTTAATCAAGTATGGGGGAGATTATTTTCATGTGAGTCAGCTCTAGCAATATTATGGAGTGCAAACTTCTCACAAACTGTTAATAGAAAACATAGATTAAAAGCATTTTTATGTTTTTGTCTGAGATGCTATGGTTTACTTTTCTGAGCTCTGGACAGATGTGCTTAATTTCTTCAGCCATCAGAAGGCATTCCCACAATGGACACACAACAGTGGGGTGAGGGCATGAGTCGGGGGATAGGGGGTAATGTGGGGATAGGACACATATGTAATAACTTAATCAATAAAAAAATTAAAAAAAAAGAAGGCATTCCCATTTCCAATGACAATAAGGAGGATGGTGACCAACTTTCTATCGGCCTGAGAGAACTGGAACTATAGTCTGCATAGAGGATTTTAACTTAAATACAAAGATGACTTTCATTGGGGTGATTGTAAATAAGTCAGACAATCAAAATGAATTTAGAAACAGTGAGTGTGTACCCCTTCCCTTAAAGAAAAACTTTACATGGAGAGGAACTGATACGTTGCCCTACAAAACCTTCGGATGGGCTTCTGGCTGAGGTAGAGTCCTGGTGGGTGTGTGCTCCGTTTTTGGATGAGCCTTCTTTGCTGAAGTGGAATTATGGCCAACAGACCTCTTCCTGAGGATCTCAGAGGACAGGATCAAGGCAGATTTGTCCAGAATGTTGTTATATTTAGACCTATCTGAAAGCAAAGACTCCTTGAGGACTTTCATATCAAATTCTGATTCCAATTACGAAAGAATACTACAGATTTAAGTGAAAAGTAAATGTCACACTCCTTAGTCTCACCTTCCAAAAGTAACTACTGTTTTCTTACATATCCTTCCATAAATTTTGTATGCACGAATAAGGACACACACACGCGCGCGCGCACACACACACACACACGGGCACGCAATCATATTATTTACATTTCTGCAGCTTGCTTTTCTTATTTAAAATGTCTGGGACATTTACCTCACAATTTCCTACTTCCTTCTTCCTGATAGATACAGACAGCTGCAATGTATTCCATCCCAGGGCTGTGCCATTGATGACTTAAATAATCCCATATTACAGGACATTTAAATTGCATGGCAGATGCCGCAAGTTGCTTATGAGTATCTATTGCCATGTTCTTCTGATGGCAATAACTCTGTTTTTGTTGAAGACAACAATGTCTTCAACTAAAACTATTAGCATCCCCAGAATCCCTTTTGGGTAGGGTGGCACGTTACATAGTTTCGACCAAATGAAATTACAGCATCCCATTGTATATTCATCCTAATTTATCCAGCCAGTCAGAGGAAGATGGCTGGGTTTGGACTTAGAGGTTGTTTTCAAATTATTGCTATTATAAATAAAGCTTCAGTCACTGTCCATTTGCTTGATTATTTTCTTAGACAAGAGAATTGACTTTGTGGGGTAGAATTTTGAGCAGCAGCCAGTGGGTATGGGAGGTGTGTGGGGCGGGAACTGCCGTCTCTTTGGCTTGTGTATTCCACAGGCCCGGATTTTATTGCTAATACAAGTTGACTCCGTGGAACGTTGTGCATTGCAAACATAATTCTTACAGTTTATCATGTCTCCATTTCCTTTATGACATCTCCCAGGCTCCCTCCCTGCCTGTCAGTATCTGGCATCTTGTGGCCAGAGGTCAGCTTCCTGTTGGTGTCTTTGATAGTCTGGATGTTATTGCCACTTGCATTCCACTGGGCTTTGCCTGATGATTTCAGCGTGACTCAGTCAGAGAAGAGGAGTGCGTGAAGTCAGTCCCTCATGGAAAGCCAGTTCATCCAGACCTCAGGTAAAGTTATTTCTGTTGCATCTTGAGGTCCATCTTGAAAATAATTGAGGTCATGCATCACAGGCAGACAAAACAGAATTCGGAAATATTTCTAAGCAATTTCACTTAAAAAATTTTTTTTTGCAATTTTACTTTATTGAAAATATAGGGTGTCCCAAAAATGTATATACTCACTTTGACTAACTATAAAGGCAGTGTTTGTTAAAATACATTTCATTTTCAAAATTGAGCTATTAGCTTTAAAGTGTGTATACATTTTTTGGCGGCACCCGTATATTGCAGCATAGGTATGGGCAGGGGTGATAATGAAGATGCGTAACCATCAGAAGATGTGGATGTCACTTGTCAAAATGGGCACTGGCACTAAACAACGGGCACGCTGCACTGGTGTGTGCCGATTGAGTGTCAGCTGGAGACAGGAAATGGAATTCTTTTTATCCCCAGGAGCTAAATTAAGCAATTCCTGCCAGCTGGACTTACTTTCAATAGGTTCTTATCTCTTTCAACCAGTCTGTGAGAACAAATCTTCCTAAAATCCCTCTTTAAAATATTTCTTTGATTAAATCATCAATGGGTATTTATTTTAAAGGTCCCAAAATTCTAACTTGGACGTAGTAGTGAGAACTCTTTGGGTTGCAAATGACAGATCCCAGTTCAGACTATATTCAACACAAAGGGAAGTTGGAGGTTTACATTATTAGGAAGTCTAGGAGGAAAGACGTACGGCATGTTTGGATTCAGGCTCAATGGTGTTGTTGACTAATAATGATCTCTATTCCTCTTTGCATGCTGGCTTCCTTCTCTTCTTTGGCAGACGGTCTTCTTCTAAACTGGTGGACAGGGCCAGTCTCACGGATATGAAACCTCTGTACTCACAAAGGTCTCTGAGCATAGATAGTGAGCAAGTCCTGCCCGCACTAAGCTGAGCTAGACCTCAATCAGCAGAACCTCCCAGCTGCTATGAACAATAATAAATGCTGATTGTGTTTGAGTTTGGAAGTGGTTTGTTATGTAGTATTGTTATGGCAACAGATAAATTCAGGTGACATTGTTACTCTCCTAATGCTCTACCATACATTGTGAGCTTTTGAAAAGCACACACCATAGAGTATTTATCTTTCTATTCCTCATTGGTATCTGGCATAGTGCCTTGCAATTATCACTTGGCAAATAAACATTTGTTGGGGGAAAAATTACTGTCCAGCTATTTCTTTATTACTCTGCTTTTTGTCTTAGTGAAATGTCCTAAGTGGCTTTCTTACAGTGATGGGCTTCATCTCCATTTCATTGAGTTTCTGATCCCACCTCTGCACTGAGACTGCTCTTTAATTCCTCACCAGTGCCCTCTGTGCTGGTCACATGTCTTCCCTGACCTTACCTGGCATCTCCACAGCTTTAGATACAGCTGGCTACTCACACTTTCTTCTTCTGGCTTTTGTGGTGCCACACTTGCCTGGGTTTTCTCCTACGTTGCCAGCTGCTTCTTTGCAGGCTTTTTTGATGGATCTCCCCTTTTCTTATTCTAAACAATGGACTACCCCAGGGTCTTTGATCTTGAACATCTTTTTTACTTTTCTTCTGCCCTTCTCTCCCTTTTTGACCTCCTCTATCCTCATGACATCAAATACCATTTTATATTGATAACCCATGGACTTCTCCAAGTCTGTCTGCTCACCTGACATCTCCATTTGGGTGTCCAAATGATATCTCAAACATAACATGACTAAACAACTTTTATTGTTTGCTGACCTCCTCTCTCTGCTCCTACTCCATAAACCCCATTTCTGTAAATGGCACTACCACAGCACCTGGTGCTCAAGACAAAAATCTATGTATTATTCTTGTTTTTTTCTATTTTCCTTACATTTACATCAATCCCGCAGCAAAGCCCGCCAACTTGGCTTCAAAATCTATCCTGAGTTCTTCCACTTCCCTCCAACTTCACTACCACCCTAACCCAAGACACCATTTCTTTCCTCTAGGACTATAACTGTTTCTATATTGGTTTTTCGTTCTTGTCTCCTTATAATCCATTCTTCCAATGGCAATCAGAACACAATATTAGGAATGTAGGTCAGATTATGGTTGTTATTCTCCTGACTTTAAACACCTCCCTTGTCTGACTTCCTGTAACACTTAGAATAAAATCAGAAGTTCTTATGCCTTCTTGAGAAGCCCTCATCACATGACCCTTACTTCCTTCTCTGTGTTCATCTCTTAGCATCTTCACATCACCCACAAGGCTTTAGCCACACTAAGCCTCTTTCTGCTTCCTGTAATTTGTTTCTACTATAGGTCTGTTGCATCACATTTTTCTCTGTCTGGAATGTGTTTGTTCTTCCTTGATCTTTGCATGCGTGTTTCTTATCATCCAGATCAACTTTAATTTATCTTCTCAGAGGCCTTTCCTAGACCACCCAATCTAAATTTACTACCAAGTCACTCTCTGACGTCATCATCTTTGCCTGACTTTTTATCACCCTTTGATGATGTTTTTGACCTTGTCTATTTTTACTTTTATATTCCAGTGTCTAGGACATTTTCTCAAACATGGTGGGCTCTCCCTAAGTATTTGTTAAATGAAAATGAGAAAAAAATGTTGAATGAGTAGTGTGAGAATCTGAATATTTTTCTTTGATTAAAAATGGTATTAATGACCCAAACCTGAAAGTAGCACTCTGACAATCTTCCACATAATTCATCCTCTCGAAAACAAGATCTAATCTTGATTATGGGTCTTTTATTCTTAATGACAATGAGTTGCTGAAAAAAAAAAAAAGAAATGGAGGAGGTATAGATTCTAATTAAGTTCTCTACTAACTTTGGATGAGTAATTGGTATTGTATAAATATAACATTCTCATAAATGAAATAATTATTGTAGTTGGCAGCCAACCAACATTCATATAATCATCAACCTCTTCTCTCTTTTTCTTTTCATCACCATTTTAGGATAGATGTGGTAGAATTTTAAAAGAATAAAAATTATCCAAGTAAATATGATATGTATTGCACTATACTAAGGACTATATATATTAGTGATGGGCACATATCCTGCCTCCCTAGTAGCAGCTAATAGGCTAAGAAAAAACTCTGTTGTAATGAAGCATAAAGCAGTTTATGACTAAAAAAATAAATAAACACCTGGCAAATGCCATAATTAAATAGAATTACAATAGTACCCCTTATCTGCAGGGGATATGTTCCAAGACCCCCAATGGATGCCTGAAACCATGGATATAGTACTGAACCCAAATATATGCTGTTTTTTCCCTACACATATATACCTTTTCACTTAAAGGAAGCACTTTCCTGCTTTTCTTTGGCATGTCCAAGTTGCCAGCTTCGCTACTCTTGCACTTTGGGGTCTTTATTAAGTAAAATAAGGTTTATTTGAACACAAGCACTGTGATATCTCAACAGTTGATCTGGTAACCCAGACAGCTACGGACTAATAAGCAGGAAGCATATACAGCATGGATGTGCTGGACAAAGGGATCCCGCTCATGTCCTGGGCGGGGTGGAGCAGGAAGGCATGACATTTAATCACACTACTGAGGACAGCATGCAATTTCGAACTTATGAATTATTGATAGAATTTTCCATTCAATATTTTCAGACTGTAGTTGACTTCCAGTAACTAAAACTGTGGAAATTTAAACCGTGGGTCAGAGGGGACTACTGTACACTGCTATCAAGCAAAAGTGTGTCTGTGTGATAGTTGTTGGCATTTGCTTGAGTCACAGTCCACTAGTAGGCTTTCCAATGATGTCGTGCCTCACTTTTCTCCTGTATGACAGGAACCCTTGGGAAGGCAGGAGGACCCTTAGAAATGTGTCCCTGTTGGAGAATTAAATGCATCTCAGTGGATGTGTGCACATTACTCGAAGGAAGACATAAATTAGACACACTATTGACTGAAGGACAAAAGAACCACTAGTTATCTACACTAATAAAAGAGAAACATGGTAATTGGCGTACGACCGCTACCCTTTTCATTGGCTAATCAGTGAGTATATGCAAATTAACTGTCAGCCAAGATGGCGGCCGGCAGCCAGGCACTGAAGCGAGCACGAGGCTTGCTTGCTGCAGATTCCAACGTTCTCCGCCTAACTTGCCAGCCTCTCAGTTGCAACTCTAAGCAACTATATACTATGTTGCAAATAAGAAGCTAAACAAAACCCCAGAAAAGGGCTTCCATTCAGCAGGGCTCGGACCGCAACATTGTATCTATGTTTTCAGCAGCGAGGCCTCAGAGCTAAAGCTGGCCCAGAAAAAAAAAAAAAAGAGAGAAGAAAACAAGGAGCGGTTGGAAGCTTTAGTCACTCGCCAGCCGGAAAACAGCCCTCAGCCCCTCACCCAGACTGGCCAGGCACCCCAGTGGCACAGGCTGGGCTGGGGGACCCCCCTCCCCCCGCCCCCCGAGTGCACAAATTTTTGTGCACCGGGCCTCTAGTATTCTATAATCAAATACCTGTTACGGGCAGTTGAAGAAACTGGACATGACAATAACACTGTGGTGTTGCCCTCTTGGTGAGCTTCTTGTGTAAAGACTTTGCAAAACATGATTGAGATGGATGACATCACTCTTTGTTTTTCCAGTATAGCTGGGTCTTCAGATAAGGAAGGAAAATGCTTGACTGTAATTGTGTATATCACCAGTAGTCTTTTGAAAAAGCAAGTGTGATTTAATTGACATATAATTTTATTTTTTCTTCATCGGCCCCATGACTTTTCTACTGACTCTTAGGTAATAAACAGGTCTATCCAGTGTCATTTTAAGCTGAAAATACAGTCTCAGTGCAGAAACAGAGTGTGTTCAGCTCAGGATTTCTGAACTGGACTTCATGTCAAACATTATCTCCTCCCCCAGTTTTGTCTTCCTAGGCTGGAAGCCTCCTGGGAGGAAAGAGTGGTTGCTGCTGCTTTGTTATTTCTCCTCCTCTGGCTTTTCTCTCTCCCACCCCGGCTTGCTGGCCAGTTTCTAGCTTTTCCAGGGCAGGAGTAGGGGGCAGAAGGAGACTTGAGCAGTGAGGAAGGTTCTCGATAAGCTGGCGCTGTATTCTGCAGGCCGGGTGAGATGTTCAAGTAGACGCGCCCTTCACAGACTTCTCCATAGCTGGGCTCTGCTCCGCTCGCCTCCTTTGCTCGGGGCTGCTGTGTCTAGAGCTCGTTGGTGAAGTGTGGCTGTGGCCCACATCCAGTGCTGGCACCTGTTTCTGTTAATAAAGTTTTAGCAGAACACAGCCGTACCCGTTTGTTTACGGCCTGTTTATGGCTGCTTTTGAGCCATAGCCAGTGAGTTGAGTAGTTGTGATACAGAGTCTGCAGCCCTCAAAGTCTAAAATATTTACTCTCTGGTTCTTTTTAGAAAAAGTTTGCTGACTGCCTTGTCTAGAATTTATATAGTCATTTTGGACTCCCTTAAGAACCAGTAGACATCCAACTTTTCCCTTTAACTTTTTTTAAAAAAAATTATTTATATATTTATTCCTTACCTGAGAAGATGCTTAGAAAGAGGAAGGGAGAGAGAGAGAGAAACATCAATGTGCGAGAGAAACATTGATCGCTTGCTGTCTGTACATGTCCCAACTGGGGATTGAGCCCACAACCCAGACATGTGTCCTGACTGGGAATCAAACTGGAAACCCTTCAGTACACAGGATGATGCTCAACCAACTGAGTCACTCGGCCAGGTTCCCTTCAACTTCTTATTGCTCGGCTCCTTGCAGCTCTCTGGGAAGTCCTGACCCTACATAGGCTTCCTCCTGTTGCCCGTGTCTGTCTAAGGGAAATGTTCATGCATCCCTTGTCTTCCACTGCAGAAGGACACATGACTAGTTCCTAGGCTTCTGTCATACTCAGGTTGGAGCCTTGAAGGCAGAGCAGGGTCTGGAGACTCAGTATGGCAATAGTTCTCTACAGGAAAATCTCTCATCCTTGCATTTCTTTAATCTGAATGAGAATATAAATAACACGAACTGGTTTTAAATATTTCCTTTATAAATTCTGTACACTTACACTGACAACACCCAAAACTATAATATGGGATACTATATCTATAAAATGGGAACCTCAGCTGAAACTTTGGTTAAGATGCTAAAAAATATAATAATCTATGTCACTTGGCAAGTAGATATTTACCTGTTTAGTTAGCTTAAGACAATTTGATAAAATGGTTTTACAGCCTTCAAATATTTTTCTGTTATGGGGTTAGACCCGTGGTCGGCAAACTGCGGCTCGCGAGCCACATGAGGCTCTTTGGCCCCTTGAGTGTGGCTCTTCCTAAGCCTTAGGAGTACTCTAATTAAGTTAATAACAATGTACCTACCTATATAGTTTAAGTTTAAAAAATTTGGCTCTCAAAAGAAATTTCAATCGTTGTACTGTTGATATTTGGCTCTGTTGACTAATGAGTTTGCCGACCGCTGGGTTAGACAGTCTACCACTTGGGAATAATTTCTTTGGGGTTTTATTCCAATGTAGCAAGCTTTTAAAAAGCATAGGCTCCACGTCATAAATTTACATGAAAGCAAAATTAGCAAAATGTTTCCAAGTTCCAAACCATTTTCAAATTAATTCATAATCTTAACATCCCTTAAAAAATTTCAGTGTAGCATATGATAAAAAGTAATTTTCTAAAAAAATGCATTTTAAATATTTTGAAGTTAATTTTAAATGTCATAATTTTCAATTATATAAAGGTAAATTTTATTTTTAATTCTAATATATTCAATCTTTGATAAGTGACAGCTATTTCACTTCCTTTTAATTATATAAAATATGTTTAAAATATATTTTAAAGTGAATTATGTTTGCTTGAGAATTAATCATTAAATTACAACATGGAAATAGACTTTTTCCCCCTAAAATCTGATGCTCAGAATCAACATTTGAGCTATAAATATTAACTGGTTAATTTTAAAATGAGTTTTTCTCCCACCTTAATTATCTGATAAGACAGAAAGTCTTAGGCTGTTATTTCTAAATAACACATTGCAGATATGTAAGGTCTTCCTTGCCATTAAATTAAAAGTCAAATTTGTTGTAAAAGTTGCTGTATATTTTAGCATTGATTTTTTTAAAAAATGCACTAGAGTCATCTTGATGTAATATATAACATTTTGATCGGATGAATATAATCTATAAATTTGATAAAAATAATCTTATGATGAATTTGCTGAATTAATATAGAATAACACAAAATTACAGCTCCATATTGATTTTAATTTCAATACTCTTTGTCATTAACCAGTGGCCCACTATGGGTAAAAGAGAAACAATACGTGACAAAGAATAAATACACCGAGAACTGTGAGGAGGCCAAATCCACCTTGGTGACTAGAGGATTCACCTGTCTGCTGACAAAGCACCTTCAGTGGTGGAGCCTTGAGCTCACTTATATGATCTTAACAAATAAACATGAACTTACTCGACACATTTGGAGCTTTTTGATTGTCTTTTTGGTTTTAAGGTAAAAAAAAATCAATGACTTATTCTAGTGATTGATTTTTTTTTATAATGGAAATTTATATAAAGACCATTCTGCCTTCAACTTTATGAACTTGGGAAAAATTTTATGAGCCCCAGGTTGGGGGTTCCCCTTCTGACAAAGGGGACAGGGGGTCAGTAGCAGTCTGGGTTGGGGAGGCTGGGAGGTGCTGGTAGAGGGGATGGGGGTACTGATGTCACGATGCGATATGTGCATGTGTCCCCTGGGGTGTGGTCCAGAGGCTGGAGGATGGGGAGAGTTACAAACAATATAGCAAATTTTTCTGAAACACCTTTTTTTTTACCTCCTAAAGGAAAAAAAATTATTAAGAAATACACATATATTGTAAAATAGAAAGCAACATTTCAAGGTAGAAATGTGACATCCCCGTTCTCCTACAGGAGCACTTTAGTGGGAAAGGGAGACTCTCTGAGGAAGAGGTTTGGGAGGAGGAACGCATCTGGGTCCAAAATGCATCCATTTTACTTCCTAGTCACATTGCCTGACCCAACTAGACCTCAGGTTCCTCATCTGTAAATGGGCATTGCCTCATTTTTCTCCAGGAAATGCCCCCTGCTCCCTTCCGATCCAATTTTAGGTTTCAGGGCTGGTGTTAGTAAGGCCAGGGGTGAACCAGGAAGTTTCCACTTGACTGTGGAGTGACTGCAGTGCCAGGGAGTGAGCTGGGCTGAGCACTGAGAAAACACTGATGAAGAAAAAGGGAAACTCAGCTAAATGGAAGGTTCCAGAGGCCAGCACACTGATCTGAACGCTTATACATATGCAAAGCTATAGCATAGACTGTACATGTGAGGGGTTGGGCACCACTGCCTAGAGCCAGCCCATCCTGCAGCTGTTATTCTAGGCCTCTGGGAAGCAGGAGGGAATCGTTGGGCTGTTCCTAAAGCAGGTGATGCACAGTAGCAGACCAGGGGCCAGATCAAGCCCATGTACGTTGGCCACAGAGTTACTTGTTTGGTTTTATAACTGACTCATTCGTCTTTATTTGAAAATATAGTTTGCCATGAAAATCAGATTTCGTCATTGTCCCTGCGATTCCCTTCTGTCTCCCCACTACTTTTAGTTGTGTTCTACTGTTTCACCTGACTCACTTCACGTATTTATCTTACCTGGCTGGCCCCAAAGGCATTTAATTTTTGACCCTTAGTTTAAAAAAAAAAACAGGAAAAGAATGGACAGGGCAAAGAATCTCTTAGGCTTGCTGTAAAGATTGCCCTAGATAATATACAAAATGCCTGGGCAACGCTTGGTAAGTGCTAAGTGTTCAATAAACCCAGGATCCCATCCTCTCTCCTCTGCTCACCGTTTGCCCCTATTTCAGGGCTGTCAGGAAGCCTTAGGCTCGCACAGAAAAAGGAGAGGTTTCTGTCCTTAAGCATAGACCACTTGGCACCTTACAGGAGAGGCAGGTATTGTCCTTGTGTCTGGCTGTCAAAGTGAACTGCTGGAGTCACAATGATGAAGTACTTCTTGGTGGGGGGGTCTGGATTCTAGCGACCTGGGATATGACCCAGTGGAGTGTGTTTATGCCAGGTAAGCTGTTCAAACAAATCCACATTCAGTCGGACAGCCACCTTGAGGCCGTCCACCTTCAGAGGGACCAGAAGGACACATGTTAAGTGGAAACACAAACATCCAGGTCTCACAATCCACTTTCTGGTCCTGTCGCTGGATTTTGCTCTTTGTTTGAGCCAGAGAAATGAAGGGAGATCACCCTGAGCTCTGTGCTTGCTATCAAACATGAAATCATACCTGTAATTGATCTGCCAGAGGGATCGGTTTCAACCCCCACCGAAGGCACCCTGAGGACAAAGAAGCCCAGCTAGAGGCTCAACAGGTGTGGGGGATGTTTCCTTTCAGTCTGAAATGTGGTGGTGAAGGGGAGTTTTTAAAATTAAGAAAAAAGTGACAATTGTCTCTGAATATTTTTATACCTCCAGAATTTTTCAGATTACTAAAACAATAGAACATCATAAATGGGAAGTGTATACAGTACTAATATTATTTATTCCCCAAAACAATATAAAGGATCATCTGTCAGTCAGGTCTTCACATATCTCAATTTAAAAAGTTTATAAATGCAAAAATTTCCTCATCATGATGCGATTCTGCTTACTTGGTTATTTCTATTCCTAGATAATTCCTACCTAAATTTAATTCAATTTTCTTGGGATATCTAAAAACATTATAAACTAGTAATTAAAATTTTAACATAGTTCTAGCACATAATACCTTCTGTAATATCACATACTCGCATTATCAGTGGTTCTCAAACTGTACCGTATATAAGGACCACCAGAAGGAGTGGTGTACATATAACTGTCCAATAACTAGTAATCTGGGGGAGGAAGAAAACCATGAACTGTATGTAGCATTTGCCAATTTTCATGGTGTAAATACTTCCACCATGGCAAATTTCAGTCTACCAAAGGGAAGTCCTTGGGATCACAAATTGCTAACATCACCTCAGGGTGATCTCCCTTCATTTCTCTGGCTCAAACAAAGAGCAAGAAGGTGGTACTTACCAGCTCCAGTACATGAGGAGCTGTGAAAACTATTTCTGGGCTCTACCTCCAAAGATTCTGATTCACTAAGTCTGGGGTGGGGATGGGGAATTTGCCTTTTCAAGGAACAACCTGCGTGTACCAGGTGAATGATGCCTAGAGCAGCATTTCCCAAATATGTTTGATGGAGCCCTTGTTTGGTAAATGTTAATAATTGTTTTAGAGGGGGAAAAAAAGACTTCAGTGGTTAAATGTTGAGACATGCTAGAGCCAGGAAAGGCAGTAGGTTTTCCTAAAGTGCAGGCGTGTCAGGCTCTGAGGTGCCCTCTGCAAGGTGACAGATCAACGAGAGGACATCGGTACAGGATTTCAGAAACTGATTTGACCCTTGGACCTTTTTTCCAGGCATATTGTTTTAGGGAATAATATTAGTATTATATACACTTCCCATTTATTGAAGTAGAGTTGGATCTCCGGGTCATGGGATTTTGTAAACAAATTCATTTTCACAGTACTAAGCTTGGGGTAGAACCTTGTATTGTAGACTTTTCAGAAGAAAGTTAAAACTCAATGAGTAGCAAAAGGGAAGTCCTTTATCTAAGTCTAACTTTTGCAGTCTCTCTCAATATCAAAGAAAGAGTAGGGAACAGGGTTCCTTCATATTCTTGAGGCTTGTGGCCTAGAACAGCAGTTCTCAACCTGTGAGTCGCGACCCCTTTGGGTGTCAAACGACCCTTTCAGAGGAGTCGCCTAAGACCATCGGTAAACACATTTATAATTACATATTGTTTTTGTGATTAATCACTATGCTTTAATTATGTTCAATCTGTAACAATGAAATTGGGGGTCACCACAACATGAGGAACTGTATTAAAGGGTCGCGGCATTAGGAAGGTTGAGAACCACTGGCCTAGAAGAATTTGAATCATATGAGTCCCCAAATTTTAGAGCTAAGAGAAGCTTTAGAAACTCCAATCAGAGATTTTAGAGATAGAAGACATGGAAGAGGTGATCTAGTTAATTCTCGTTTTTAACAAATGAGGAACGAAGAGCCCAGAAAATGAGTACTTTCTCACTGCTGGGCTAAGACTCGGATGCCATCCATCGTTCTTTTCACTATATTGAAAATTTCTTCTCTTTCCTGGAAAAAGTTCAAGATTCCAGCTGCCTCTGAGGCCTGTGTGAGCTAACAGTTAGGGCCCCCAAGTCCAAATGCCCTACTCAAAATTGTTTTGGAATAATCCTCTTAAATTAAGCTGGATATCTGCATCCTTTGAAATGCTGATTAGTCAGGGGTGTTTGATGCTGATAACCCACCGGGGAGGAAATTGCGCTCTGACTGAGGTCCAGAAGCTGCTAGAGTCAAGCTGTCAGAGTCAGACCAGCCACCAGCTCTGTTTCTTTCCATTTTATCAGCAAAACAGCTGGGAACAGAGGCGCGGAGGGAGAGCTATGTGAGGACTCACAGCACTGCAGAAAACTGGCATGTGCCCAGCTCTGTTCCTTTAAGGGCAATAATATTTTCTGATGTTGCCTAATTAGAGTAAAATATAAATGCCACACAGCACACCGGGGAGGTGTGACAGTAGAAGGTTATAGATCCCAGTTACCAAAGACAAAACCTTCCTTCATACTCTTTCAAACAACACTGTCCACTTCTCATTTTACATCCATTATGCCATTGAAATGCAGTCTGAAAGGGTCTGGTGGAGTTCATGAAATAGAATCATTTTCCCCTTCCCTCCCTCTCACCTCCCCTGCCATTCTCCCACCCTCATAGATAAGCCACGGGTGACCCAGTAAGTACTAAGAATGATATTGAGATGACAGCTAAAATCAACAAGGCTCACCCTTTCCCCTTATTCATTAGACACATTTATTGAGCACCAACTATGTGCCAGGGACAGTGCTAGGCCAGGAGGACAAAACAATGAGCAGCAACAAGCCTGGTGGCTCCCATGAAGTTAGGCATCTGTGTGGGAGACAGATGATAAGAAAAACAAAATCACAAAAATGTATGTAAAATCACCAGTGGTGATAGATGCTTTGAAAGGAAGGTGCCTGGTGCTGTGAGAATGGGTAGCATGGCAATGTGACCTAGACCAGAGCTTTGCTGTGAGAATGGGTAGCATGGCAATGTGACCTAGACCAGTACTTCTCTAACTCTCTGTGCTGAAGGACCAGGTTCCCCTCCAACCTGTCACGGCCTGATACTAGTGCTGTCTACAACTGGTGCCACAGGCAACTAACCATGTGATTGAGACAACACCTGGCTGGACTTTACACTGTTCAACAAGATTAGTCTATTGATCTTGTGCTTAGATGTCATGGTAATATTAAATACTATAAAGGTTTCTAAATGCTTATTTCTCAACTAGAGGCCTGGTACATGAAATTCGTGCATTGGGTGGGGGGCGGTATAAAGGTTTCTAAATGCTTATTTCTCAACTAGAGGCCCGGTACATGAAATTCGTGCATTGGGGGGGCGGGGAGGGGCAGTCCCTCAGCCTGGCCTGCATCCTCTCCAATCCGGAACCCCTCAGGGGATGTCCGACTGCTGATTTAGGCCTGATCCTGCAGGGATCTCTCTTGCAATCTGGGACTGCTGGCTCCTAACTGCTTGCCTGCCTGCCTGCCTGATTGGCCCTAACTGCCTCTGCCTGCTGGCTTGATGCCCCTAACTGCTCACCTGCTGGCCAGATCACCCCTAACTGCC
>NW_005364914.1:586184-635491 GCF_000412655.1 Myotis brandtii | reverse complement strand
AACCCCCTCTGCCTCAGTCCTGCCACTGTGGTTTTGTCCGAAAGATGTCTGGTCTAATTAGCATATTACCCTTTTATTAGTATAGATTTGTGTACTTATCTCATTGAGAGCAGCTTGTGGACTGGCACTGTTTGGTGGATTACACTTTGAGTAGCTCTGACCTGGAATGTCAAATCATGGACGCCTTCCTGTGTCAGGGATCATGCTCCGAAGACAAGGGTGGTTTCTGTCGCAGTTGAGAATTTGGTGCCTTCCTGGAATTCAGTGTTCCCTAGGAAATCGACAGTGAATGTCAACTCCATATAGTTGTGATTCGATGATACTAAAAGAAACTGTCTTTCTCCAGAAAGGCATTTTCTCTCCTTGCGTTTTGAGGAAGTTGGCTGCTAGGAAGTCAAATGTCTGACTTTTTAAGTAAACTGGAATTTAGGCCATTGAAGCCACAGTCAGTATAAATAAGCACAAAAGCAATGCATAGCACCTGCCTCTCAGAGCTGCCAGTCTGAAGGTTCACAATTCTTATCTGAAACACTGGTGGCCAGATGTGTTTCAGAATTGAGACCTTTTGGATTTTAGCAAAGCAATACAAACCATACACCGTGTGTTATGCAACACCCGGCAGAATCTGGGGCCGCCCCTCATAATGAAATGCATTAATATTTCTGCAGCAAATCCATGAATATTCATAAGCAAAAGGGATAAAGACTAAACAGATTATCTCAGCAGTTCCAGTGAGGATTTGTAGCCAGTGATTTAGGTCAGCTCAGGTTACACTATCAAAAAAGTTGTGAAAACAAACTTTCAAATTTATAAAGTTTTCTGTTTTGAAATAGCAGATAAGGCAATATGAACCTGCTCAAATATCTGTTACTGTAGATTTTAGTCAGTAGTGCTCCATAACAGAGTATTTTAAAGAAAGAGCTGCAATTATGAAAATTAAGTAAGGCAAATGAAAGTCGGAGAGTATGATAAAACATGTAATACTGGCTTATTCTGTCTGTTACAATAGATAACATCAGGTGGAATGCTTTGTCCAGAATTTGTGCTAGGTGCTTTTCATTGATTGTATCATTTATTATACTTAACCCTATGAGGATGGTATCATTATGACCTCTTTTTCTAGATGAGGAAATGAGGACCGAGAGTTTAAGTTGCCCAAAGTCATCAAGTTAATAAATAATAGAGCTGGAAGTAGAACCCAGGTCTGTCTGACTCCAGTGAGTTTTGGGTCCTTAGTCATGATGCTAAGGTTGTGGGCAATGCTTTTGGTTGCGCTTGTATGTGTAGTTAATTAGGGAACTAGCTAATGTAATAAGCTATCCTGAATATAATTAGATTATTTCTGCATTCTTCAGTTTTTAGCATTTTGGTCAGTTCATTGATCCAAAGTGAGCTATCCCCATTACATTTTATTACCACATTCAAATAATGTGTGTTGAACTTGTGGAAGTGATTTATTGTGTTATTTATACTTTTATTCTCAAAACTAGTTGTGGATTAAAATTTCTTTTTAAAATGTGATTTATTGAGGGCTCCTAATGAAGTGAACAGCTATTGCCCAAATATATAATAACCATTGAGTTCAATTTAATTGAGAAGGCAATTATTGTGTTCCTAATATAAATGCATTTCATTAATGAGCTTTTAGCTTGTGCTAGAGTTACAAAAATGAGTGAAGTCCTTGCTCTAAAGCATTTATCCTTGTGGAAAAGACAGACAGTGGACAAGTGATTATATGATAATGTGGGAAGAGCCACACCAGGGATATGAAGCCAGGAACTGAGAGGGGAGGAGCCATAGAGAAGAGACTGTCACCACAGGGCCATGACATACACCTGCACATAGACATTCCCTCAGTGGGCTGTTCATAGTCTAAATTGTTGCACTAAAAAGTAGTAACAAAACACTTTCTGTGTGTGTGTGTGTGTGTGTGTGTGTGTGTGTGTATGTGTTGTGTGTGTCAAACCCAGGCTTGATTGTGCAGTGAGGGAAATCATTTGCATGCTCTTTATTTAGAGTTATACATTTCCAAAATGCGTGCCTTGATCAAATTACCACTTTCAACTTTATGTCTGTGATATTACCTCTCTCTCCCTCTCCCCCACTCCACTCCAGCCCCACTGGATTCTCCAGACATGCTTTCACCCCGGGGCTTTTGGATTTGCATGCTCTTTATTTAGAGTTATACATTTCCAAATGCGTGCCTTGATCAAATTACCATTTTCAACTTTATGTCTGTGATATTACCTTCTCTCTCTCTCTCCCCCACTCCACTCCAGCCCCACTGGACTCTCCAGACATGCTTTCACCTTTGGGGCTTTTGAACGTGCTGTTCCCTTTGCTGGAATGGTCTTTTCCCAGGTAACTACGTGGCTCTGATCCAACCGTCACCTTCTCAGTGCAGCTGGACCTGACCACTCCCATCACCTACAATTCTGGTGCTCCTTCTTTGCACTGGTCTCTTCACTGCACGCATGCTGGGATACATTCTGTACGTCATATGTTTGTTTATTAGTTATCTATACTAATAAAAGCCTAGGTGGCGTCGCACTCTCACATCATCACAAGATGACCTTCACAAGATGGCCGCCACAAGATGCCGCCAGGCCAGCAGGGGAGGGCAGTTGGGGGTGATTGGGCCGGCAGGGGAGCAGGTAGGCGTCAATCAGGCCGGCAGGGGAGCCGTTAGGGGACGATCAGGCTGGCAGGCAGAAGCGGTTAGGGGCAACCAGGCAGGCAGGTGAGTGCTTAGGAGCCAGCGGTCCTGGATTGTGAGAGGGATGTCCGACTGCTGGTTTAGGCCTGATCCCGCAGGGCAGTCGGACATCCCCAGAGGGGTCCCAGATTAGAGAGGGTGCAGGCCGGGCTGAGGGACACCCCCCCATCCTGTGCACGAATTTCATGCACCGGACCTCTACTATGCATTTAACCATAAATAATAGCTCTTTGAGGGCAGAGTTTTGGGTTAACTCATTGCTGTATCCCTGGGTTTGGGACAGCATCTGACTGTAGCAAATGCTCACTCAATATTTGCTGAATGAATGAATACATTTTTGAATGAGTGAATGAATGAATGAATGGTTATCCTGACCATTGCTATTAAACTATTGGCGTTAGCTAAGAGTTCATTAGAGTTATTCTCTGTTAATACAAAAGAAGGTCCAAAGAATACAGACATTTGATTATCCTTGAGTATTTTTCTCCAGGAAAATTCCTCAGTCAACATGGTCATGGAGGGGCCTGCTCTCAACAATGCACAGGTTTTATTTACACTGAAAAAACAATGAGCTTTGACAATAAGACAAGATTCAGGACTCTGTGTATGTTGGAAACCAAAGTATGGAAGCCATGTATTTCCAGGAGGTATGAGAGGGATGTCTGACTGCTGGTTTAGACCCGATCCCGCAGGGCAGTCGGATATCCCCAGAGGGGTCCCAGTTAGAGAGGGTGCAGGCCAGGCTGAGGGACACCCCCCCCCATCCCATGCATGAATTTCGTGTACCAGGCTTCTAGTATGCATATAACCATAAATAATAGCTCTTTGAGGGCAGAGTTTTGGTTTAACTCATTGCTGCATCCCTGGGTTTGGGACAGCATCTGACTGTAGCAAATGCTCACTCAATATTTGCTGAATGAATGAATAAGTTTTTGAATGAGTGAATGAATGAATGAATGAATGGTTATCCTGACCATTGCTATTAAACTGTTGGTGTTAGCTAAGAGTTCTTTAGAGTTATCCTCTGTTAATATGAAAGAAGGTCCAAAGAATACAGACATTTGATTATCCTTGAGTATTTTTCTCCAGGAAAATTCCTCAGTCAACATGGTCATGGAGGGGCCTGCTCTCAACAATGCACAGGTTTTATTTACACTGAAAAAACAATGAGCTTTGACAATAAGACAAGATTCAGGACTCTGTGTATGTTGGAAACCAAAGTATGGAAGCCATGTATTTCCAGGAGGTATATCCAGGAGCAAGATCACAGCCCATGGAAATATCTTACAGACAGGATTGGTTTGGTGACTGTACCTCAAGCCAGGATATGACTCTCAGCCTCACAGAGTGGATGCCCTAGAGTTCAGGAGTTTGGGGGAAGCTAACTCAATGCTACCAAATTCAGAGGAGATTGAAGAAAGTGCCAGGATGTGAGACATGAAACTCAGAATGAGAAATGGACCTGTTACAGGGAATAGAACTCTCTCCCATGTGGCTTGAGCAGCATTTTCTCTCCTTGTTGGCAGATGGACACCGGAATTCAAGTGACATTCAGAAGCCTTGTTGATGAGTTGGCGCCTGCTGATGTGACTGCGCAGGCACTTCCGGTTTACTAGTGAGATGGTCCAGTCCCGCACGGGGGAGTTATCTCCACAGAGCCAGGGCACGCCTCTCTCACTCTCCAGCTTTCCTGGGCTGCCCAGCTGCCAAAAGTAACATTGTTTTCTTTTGATGCATCAATTCCTTCAACGCACATCCATGTCTTGCTCTGACCTGTGAGTGGCTTTACCTCATTAAGGTAACTGTATATTTCCTAACATTTCCATTGATTTGGTTGTTTAACACTGAGAGAGCAACCTTATTTATTTATCTTTAAAAAATTGATTTTAGAGAGAAAGGAAGGGAAAGGCAGAGAGAAAGAAAAACCAATGTGAAAGGGAAGCATCGATTGGCTGCTTCCCGTACGTACTCCTACTGGGATGGAACCCACATTCTGGGTATGTGCCCTGACTGGAAATTGAACCAGTGACCTTTCAGGTCATGGGACGATGCTCAACCAATTGAACCACACTGGCCGGGGCAGCAACCTTATTTTTAATTTCTTAGCAAGTACCTCTCCTGTGGCTTCCAAGTATCCTCTGTGGTTCCTAATTAATCAAAATGACATCATTGTCACCTTTGCCTCCCCAGTATCTTCTTATACCAGGCAATGGGTCTGGGAAATAACAGACTTCTTCCGAGAGGACTGTACATGTAACAGCAGAGGGTGGCTTCTAGGCTACGTGCATGTTCGGGCAGCTTGTTTGGTTATCTGGAACGGTGTGCTTTCTGTGTGATGATTCCCGGACACCGAATGGATGCCAGGGCCGTTTGTCTTGACACTTCACTGAAGAGACATCTAGTGGGGCCGAGGCAGAAAATCGTCAGTCTGGATTCTGCATCAGGAGGGAGCAACCTTATTTTTAATTTCTTAGCAAGTACCTCTCCTGTGGCTTCCAAGTATCCTCTGTGGTTCCTAATTAATCAAAATGACATCATTGTCACCTTTGCCTCCCCAGTATCTTCTTATACCAGGCAATGGGTCTGGGAAATAACAGACTTCTTCCGAGAGGACTGTACATGTAACAGCAGAGGGTGGCTTCTAGGCTACGTGCATGTTCGGGCAGCTTGTTTGCTTATCTGGAACGGTGTGCTTTCCGTGTAATGACTGCCGGACACCGAATCGATGCCAGGGCCCTGTTTGTCTTGACACTTCACTGAAGAGACATCTAGTGGGGCCGAGGCAGAAAATCGTCAGTCTGGATTCTGCATCAGGAGGGCTGGAAGTTTCAGTGCCAAGAGGGACCTCTAGTGTTCTATGAAAACTCGAACTCATTAATGCTGAAGATCCTTTAGATGCCATTTCCTGCTTTCCATGTGTCCAACAAGAGTGTGCTTTTAGTCACAGTTTGCCATTCCAGCTATGAAATCGAAAGGCATAGCCTATTCAGGATTTCTGTCTAGGGATTTTTGGGTTGATGAATTTAAATAACCTCTCTGCACGGGAAACGTTTTCAATGGAGCTCTGACACGCTGTGCCACAGGCTATACAGGCACCAGGTCTCATTCACTGAGCACCTACTACATCCCCCGCCCTCAGTGGCACTGGCTTATACCACAAGAGGACTGCCTTTAAAAATCATCAACATTGCTATTTTTCTCCTTGTTTTTCAGATGAAGAATCTGAGACTTAGGGAGGTAGGTAACCAAGTTTAGGTAACTATTAAATAACAGAGCCTGACTTTGACCTCACAGCTCTCTGATTCCAAAGCCTCCGTTCTTTATTCTTTTAACTAAATCTATTTTTTTAAATAGCTTTATTGATATATAATTCACATGCTATATAATTCACCCATTTAAAGTGTACAATTCAATGACTCTTGTTATATTTACAGTTATACAACCATCAACAAAATCACATTTAGAACATTTTCATCACCCCCCTCCAAAACTCCTTTCCCCTTAGCTTTCACCCCCTAAGCTATCAGTTTTTTTAAACCACTTTATTGAGGTTTGATTGATATATAAAAAATTATACATATGTGATATGTACAACTTGATGAGTCTGGGGATAAGTATAGACACATAAAACCATCCTCACTTTCAAGGCCGTGAACATATCCATCACCTCCCAAACTTCCCTCCTGCCCTTTATTATTACTACCACCATTATTATTATTGTAGTAAGAACACTTAACATAGGATTTACCCTCTTAGCAACTTTTAAGTATACAATACGGTATTGTGGGCTATAGGCACTCTGCTCTGGAGTAGATATCCAGAATTTATTTATCATGCAAAACTAAAACTTCTTACCCTTTGGCCAGCACCTCCCCATTCCTCCCACCTGTCCCCCACCCCCTAGCAACCACCATTGTGCTCTCCGCTTCTATGAGTACGACTATTTTATATTACGCATGTGAGATCATAGCAGTATTTGTCTTTCTGTGTCTGATCAAAGCCTCTATTCTTAACCATTACACTTTTCAGCATAAATATGACATAGTCTATAAGGTCGCATTTCTCTCAGCCTCTCTTTTCCTTCCTTCGTTCATGCTTTTCTCCTCCTTCCCTCCCTCCTCTGCTCTTTCCCTTCTTTCTCTCCTTCCAGCCTTCTCTTTATTCTTCTAAGCTGGCAAATGTATTCATTTTTCCATCAGAAGCTTGGTGACATTTGCAGAGGGAGTGGATTTGTTTTTTTTTCAGGGCTGTGCTTATAATGGCATTTTTTAGACAACCCATGGGAATTGGCATGTTTTGTCTCAACACTGTTAAATAGTCTCCCACATGAAATCAAAGCAGATCTTTCACATGTCACTGCTGGGTAATGGCTTTTCTTGGGCGGTGTCCAATCCAGAAAACTGATGCGGTTTGAGTCTCCCGATGAAAGCTGTTATTTGCCTTTTTCCAGCTCTTAAATTATCCTGTCTTAGACTCTCCACCTCAGCTGAAGAGGTCAATCTGTTTTAAAGAACAGGTACCATTTGCTGAAACCAAGGCATCAAGGTTGATCAAGTCATTTGTTACAAGTTGAGCATTCAAAACCTTTTATCTTATTACAGTGCCTGGAACCTCATGGCTTATCTAACCATGAACACTTTTGTTTTTGAGGCTTTTACATTTTGTTTTGTTTTATATTTAAAATAGAATCAGGAGGAAATTTATCAGGCTTTTCAGGGAAAATATGTGAAATATTATTTGTGGGGAGGTTGTAGTCCGGGTAGTTGAGGAGACACTGCACACAGATGTTGCCCTTAGTGTGTTAGCAACTCTTCTGTCTGCCCAGCATCCTTCTCTTGGGAAATTCCTCTCCACGCCTGGTGGTCTGTCACTAACATGGTGATTTCCCTGAGCACTGGGCACTTCAGCCAGACTGCACAATCACACGCCATTCTCCCCAATGTAGCGAGGTGTCCTGTGGTGGGCATCTAATTCAAGCCAAGCCATTCAGAGTCATTTCAGGGGCACTGATGTGGGGCTGGCAGAAAGTGGGTCTCTCCTCCTGCAGACTGTGAGAGCAAAGAGCCTCTTAGGTCGGAAGCTGCAGAGATAATCTGTGCTGCCACGTAGAGAAAACTTGCCTAAGGAAGAGGGAATCCATACCTGAAAATGGAGATGGAGCAGTTGCATTTTAATGACATAATCTGATGTCCTTGATCCAGCCATACCTGAACTCAAAATCTACTCCATCTTGACTTCTGAATTCTGAGAAACAATTAATTGTCATTTGGCTCAAATTAACCTGAGTTGTATATTTATCACTTGAAACTGAAAGGATCCTGACTAATACAACAACACATGTAGAAATTTCTGGTCCAGCAATCAGGAAGTGAAGAAATAGGTTTCATTTACCCTCCACGTTGGTACTATTCCAGGGAGGATCTCACGAGGCCAGTAAATGGTCTCCTGGTATCAACTGTGAATGAATGAAAACTTCTCTTTGTTCCTGATTTTCTGCCAACACCAAATCCGTATGGAGCAACTGAAAGTTACTTACTCAGCCTCTGATCCTTTTCCATCCACCTGGGGTAGGCCAAGCCTATATAACTATGGGCACAGCTACTCTGAACACAATTTTTATATTAGTGAGATTTAACTCTTCAAAATTGAGTGGCACTGCACTGGCTCTCAAACCATTTAGCACCAAGAACACCTTTTATTTCTTTTCTGTGTGAAAGATTTTGCTTACTAAAATAATTGAGATTTGTTTTTACTATATAGAATAATTCAATACATGAAAAGCAATCAATCAGAACAGTTTGTCATTTCTACTGAACTGATACAATTCCTGCTATGAATGGCAGTCTTGCGTATAACGTTAGAGTTTCTGATAGGATTTTTGCAATGTTGTAGATATTGTAAGTATATCCTAAATATCACACATTAAAAACACATGTGCCCTTATCTTTTAGATCTCTAATTGGGAACATCTGGCCCATTAAATTTTGGCGTCGTGTTCAGTGCTAGGAAGATGCAAAAGCAGGGACCCTATCCTCATGGAAGTCATAGTTCAGTTTCACTCATTTCTTCACCAAAATTTTATTGACTGCTTATCAGGCGAAATTCCTTGAGTGACAAAGTTAAAGGAGACATGACCTCTGCTCTCAAGGAATTTACAGCTTGACTGACGGGAAATGCAAGAAATGCAACTCTCAGGCCACTAGGACTAAATGCTGTCATAGATAAGTGTGTATCTCGCACAGCAGATCAGTGAGGAGCCCAGGTGCACTGCCACAGCCCTGGCCAGCCTGCGGTTTCAGGCCCCCCAGCTCCTGTGAGAGTGGAGGTAAACAGACACTCCCACCTACACAGTGATCACCACTGCGCAGCAGCAAGATGGTGCTGGTGTGCCGTGAGAACCAGGATGTCACAGCAGGAGGCATGGTTTGTTACAGACTGTTTTTCAAGTCACACAAGTTAATTATGCTGGCTTTGGGGAATGATGTGGTCGGGGTATACGAAGCTTGGTAGGGCTCCACTGGAGACTCCCCCTAATTTTGTGGGATCTTACTCTGGATAGGTAAATACCAGTGCCACCAGTCTGGCTGAGTCTCCTGTGAGTTATGGGGATACTAAGAAGCCACATCCACCAAACTCTCCCTGTTCTCCTATTTCCAGATGGGCCTTGCTCAATTGTAATTTCTATGGGATGAATGAGAAGCACAAAGAGGAACCCCTATTTCACACTGGGGAGGGTTAGGGAAGGCTGCCTGGAGAAATGCTGGTCACACCATGGAGCCCTCACAGTTCCCTTTAGAAAGGTGAGGGAGAACAACGGATTGTCCTGGCAGGGGAAGCATCAGGCCAGGAGTGTGAAACAGCAATGGTGTTTTTTTGGGCAAGGAGACAACAAATGTTTGCAGAATTAGAAATAAGGTTATATCTTAAAGTATATTGAGAGATGCTGAAGGATTTACATCAAGGGAATAAGGTCAGAGCTGTGTTTAGAAGGTTACTGAGGCATTGTGTGGAGGAAGGGTGTGTGTGTGTGTGTAATGGTTAGAAGACCAGAGATAACAGTGGTCACATAGTCCTTACTGAGGCATTGTGTGGAGGAAGGGTGTGTGTGTGTAATGGTTAAAAGACCGGAGATAACAGTGGTCACATAGTCTGAGTGACAAAGTTAAAGGAGACATGACCTCTGCTCTCAAGGAATTTACAGCTTGACTGACGGGAAATGCAAGAAATGCAACTCTCAGGCCACTAGGACTAAATGCTGTCATAGATAAGTGTGTATCACGCAGCAGATCAGTGAGGAGCCCAGGCGCACTGCCACAGCCCTGACCAGCCTGTGGTTTGCAGGCCCCCCAGCTCCTGTGAGAGTGGAGGTAAACAGACACTCCCACCTACACAGTGATCACCACTGCGCAGCAGCAAGATGGTGCTGGTGTGCCGTGAGAACCAGGATGTCACAGCAGGAGGCATGGTTTGTTACAGACTGTTTTTCAAGTCACACAAGTTAATTATGCTGGCTTTGGGGAATGATGTGGTCGGGGTATACGAAGCTTGGTAGGGCTCCACTGGAGACTCCCCCTAATTTTGTGGGATCTTACTCTGGATAGGTAAATACCAGTGCCACCAATCTGGCTGAGTCTCCTGTGAGTTATGGGGATACTAAGAAGCCACATCCACCAAACTCTCCCTGTTCTCCTATTTCCAGATGGGCCTTGCTCAATTGTAATTGCTAATCGTGTTCAATTGTAATTTCTATGGGATGAATGCGAAGCAGAAGAGGAACCCCCATTTCACACTGGGGAGGGTTAGGGAAGGCTGCCTGGAGAAATGACGGTCACACAGTTCCCTTTAGAAAGGCGAGGGAGAACACTGGATTATCCTGGCAGGGGAAGCATAGGCCAGGAGTGTGAAACAGCAATGGTTTTTTTTTGGGCAAGGAGACAACAAATGTTTGCAGAATTAGAAATAAGGTTATATTTTAAAGTATATTGAGAGATGCTGAAGGATTTACATCAAGGGAATAAGGCCAGAGCTGTGTTGAGAAGGTTACTGAGGCATTGTGTGGAGGAAGGGTGTGTGTGTGTAATGGTTAAAAGACCGGAGATAACAGTGGTCACATAGTCTGAGAAGAGGCAGCAATGCCTGGAACAGAGATTTAGAGGGAAAATTTAGAGAGGGTGGATGTAGAGTTCTGAGTTCTGGGAGGTCTGAGCAGGAGAGCGAAGACAGCTTTTCCGGAAGTGTGCTGTGGAGTCAGCCTCACTGGGTGGTGTTAAAGGAAAATGATTCAGACGCTCGTCATAGACTGAAAGGAAGGCTTCATTCAAGACACACTCCTGCAGTGGGGGCTTTGAGGAGGGGAGATGGAGCTCCATGCCACACACAAGGAAAAGTGGATGTTTATAGCGGAGGAGCAGGGTAGAGGTCGGCGGATGGGAAATTATTGAGAAATAGCAAGGCTAGGGGGAGGCGGGCTAAACCCATGATAGTATTCTTGCTGAAGGCAGGCCAGGGTGATCAGATACGGAGGGTGAGGTATGAGAAATTTGATCAGATAGATACAGAGGGTGGAAGATTTTTGCTAAACTGATGCAGCAGGATTCTTGCTTAGAAGAAAAAGGCCCAGTCAGAGAGGGGACTCAGAGTAGTCTGACTCATGTTTGGTCAAAGGAGAGTGTCCTTGTCCATGGTAATAACTAAAAGTGATTATGAGAGACCCTCAGAGCCCTCACAGTCCCCAGGATCCCATTGCCTCACCTCTGGGTTGGCTCAGCCCGGTGTCAGAGTGTTCCCTCATCTGCTCACCTGTGAACTCCCAGAGGCCACACATGGAGGCCAGGTGGGATGGGGCTCGGAGAGAGGTGACCCAGGCTCACTTAGCTGGTCACCGTTGGCCTTTGCAGGAGCAGCTCAGGAGACAGGAGGAAGCACAGGCAGATTACAAGGAAAGACTCCTGGCAGGACCTGAGGCGGAAGGCAGTGAGGTGGATGTTTAAAAGCAATTCTTTACAACTGTCTGCCAGAGACTGTGGTCGAACAATTTACACGCCGTTACGGTGGAACTTTCTATGGTCATCCTGCCATTGCACGTGTGGAAGTCCTAAGAGAGCAAACATCCTCTCTCAGCAATTTAGGGTTTGCAGCCGGGTATCTCAAGCAGCGCTCCCAGAATCTTTAAAATCCAGACTTCAAAGGGCATCACTTTCAGAGTAAAAGGTGAACACGAGGTGAACGTGGCTCCCTCTCTAAAAATCACGTCCTCGTCAAAATCGAGCTGACTTCCAGGCCTGCAGATTCACTGCCACCCCTAAAGCTCATGGGAAAATGTCCTCTGTACATAAAGAAAGAAATCATGCCCTGGCAGCTGTATCCTGAGTAATCGCTTTTGAGATAGAACTGTTTTTCCAGTTGTTCAGGCTCCATGTGAATTTCACCAGCTGCTTTTCTAATGATTATTAGAATATTTTGGTAATGGCACCTGCTGCAGGAAAGGTAGCGATGCTTCCTAATCTTTCTTTAATGAGAGAGATTTTCGCAAAAGGTGAGATGACACTTATTTAATGTAATCCAGATGCCTTCTCCCTGGGTGTTCCCCAATTCTGCCAGCCTTGTTGATCATCACCCCAACCATTAGTAATCCAATAAAAACGGCTTGAGACCTCTCACACACACAGACAGGGAAACCCAACACATCTTTCTATCCAGTCACGTTGGAAATTCTCAGGGGCTGGGGTGGGATGGGGTAACTCTTCTATTAAATCCTCAATCTCACTTCTATCTGGCCTCCTGTAGTTTTTCTTTTCTCAGACTTGAACACAGTCACTTTTTCCTTTGATGCCACATTACAGAAAGCATTTGCATATAGTCCATTTTAACAAATGGTTTGAGAAAACAGAGGGACTGCATTGCTGCAAAGCACAGCAAATTCTTCAAAACTAAATATGATGTCTCCATTGATTCTGAAATTGAGATATCCTGCAGCTCAGCTCCTCCCACCAATGTGAGAATTTCTCTTGTGTTCTCTTCTCCGGGCCTCCAGATTATGTTTCTCTGGACCATCTCCTTCCAGCCTTCTGTCTTTACCTACCTATTTCTTCTACCAACTTATCCTGTCCCTACTGCCTCAGTCTGCCCTTGGGAACTTACTGTTTTCCTTGTACTATTATGCAGAGGAATGTACTTTCCTCTAGCTTACTACTCTTCCTTCTGAATAATATCTCAAAGCCTACTTTTTCACAACCAAACGGCTATTCAAGGCATTTTGCTAAGCAAAAGACACTTCCTTCTTAAGACAAATTTCATCAACAGATTTTAAAATAAAATGTTATTTCCTTGCTATATTATGTCATATCCAGAGTTCAGGAACTTGCTTATCAGCATTACTTTTATAATATTGTCAAAGTAAGGCTAGATTTTGAAAATCACTGAATAAGGAGACATTAGACTCAATATGGACAGATTTTAAATTCATGTTTTTTTCCATCCTAGCTGGTAATTTTTGCATATTGCCTCCTGAGGAAGCGATCTTTTCTCATAAGCAACCTTATCATTCTCTTCTTTAGATTTTTCTTTTTTTGTAAGATAAGCCTTTATTTCCAGGACACTGTGATTTAGCTGCTGATGTATACTAAAATTAAAATAATAAACCTGAGGCTACATCTGATATGTGCAATAAAGTGAGGAGTTTGGAACGAGGTGAAATGCTTGCTTATCACTTTTGTTATAACCAGAAATTCACACCTGGAAACCAAATCTAGGAACAGAGTACAAGACGAAGTTGTCTCTGGCTGTGCAGCCTACTGGTTCGTTCTTGGTGCCCCTGTTATATCTCGAGACCACAAAGCTCTTCCTTTGGACCCGACGCAGGGAGTAAGCTGGTCAGTCTCCATAGCTGTAATGTTAACAGAAATTCCATATATCATTGAAAAGCAGTTTGCATTTTCTACCTGATCATTTCATCCTGCCTCAGATCACATTTATGAGAGCATGTCTTTTTCTTGTCTGTACAGTTTGCTAAGAAGTTCCCAGACCTATTTGGTATAGAGGCCTATCACCATGGAAACTCCAACTAGGTACATGTTTGGTCTTCCAGAATGGGCTTGATCCCAGAATGATTTTATGGAGGTGTATGCAGGGCATGTCAGCTCTATCATGAGGCACCAACTGATCTGGAAGTCTCATGATCACCACGCGGCTCCATGTAATGATGTCATCAGATGGAAGGGGTCCCTCCAGGGTGCACGAGTTTGGATCAGGTCACCAGTGGATTGCTCTAGCCCAGGGGTGGGCAAACTTTTTGACTCGAGGGCCACAATGGGTTCTTAAACTGGACCGGAGGGCCGGAACAAAAGCATGGATGGAGTGTTTGTGTGAACTAATATAAATTCAAAGTAAACATCATTACATAAAAGGGTATGGTCTTTTTTTTTTTTTTAGTTTTATTCATTTCAAACGGGCCGGATCTGGCCCGCGGGCCGTAGTTTGCCCACGGCTGCTCTAGCCTGACTCTACAGCCCACCACCATGGGGCCATACTTAAGATATACATCTGTTCAGCATTACATTTCTTATCCAGCTGTCTCCAGGTTTTACCAGCTATGGATATAAATTTTAATGTCTTTGAGATCCTTCTATCTGCATAAATAGGAACTCAGCATCCTTGAAATTATTCCTAGTCCTCTGTGCAAGTTTCTCATGAGGGTTCTGTAAGTGCCACAGAGAAGTCATTCGGTGCATCCCATGCTCTTTCTCTCTATCCCAGCTCCCACTTTATTCATCACCTGTATGTCAGCTGTTTTATCAGTGAAGAGAGTAAACGTAGCAGAATTACCTCTGTGTGCTGGGAATTATTACATAGGCTAGACACATATTAGGTCATTTATCCTTACAGCCGTACTATCAGATAGGTCCTGTTAGGATTCCCATTTTCCAGATGAGAAAACTAAGGTTCAGAGAAGGGCCAGGAAGGAACTGGTGGAACCCACAGTCCTTGCCTTTTATCAATTTGTTCTTTGCATGTTATAGTCATGTTAGTGTTGACTTTAAACTCTACAGGTGAGAACACAGGCCCTGACATGAGTCTGACCTGGGTTCGAGTCCCAGCTTAGCCACTTACTCACTGTGTAACTTTGGCAAGTTACTTAACTTCTTCAACCCTCAATATCCTCATCTGTAAGTGAGGATACGATTAGTACTTTCCTCCTCAGATTATTGTAGATATTACATAAAATAGTACACGTAAGAGCATGAAGTGGAGTCCTTGGCATGTTGTGAGCAGGTTAGCTCTGAACACAATAGCAGACCCTTTTTCATACTAATGCCCTTTTCTAGATTAGCAAACTGAGGCTTGGAGGACTGAAGAACTTGCCCAAGTTTAAACGGTATTAGAAGCAGAAGCTATGTTTGTGAAACTCCGCACTAGGATGCCAGGGTCTGTGCTCTTTCCAGCCATCCCGCATCCAGCTCTCTGGTACTGCTGACCGCGAGCCCCAGCAATGCTGAAGGCCACGTAGAAGGTGCTCTGTGGGATGTGGTTTTGATCAAGAAAAAGTCTCCACCCTGATCTTCTATGCAATTACCTGTGATAAGAGCCACGTGTGAGAAGGTCCAAATGAGTGGAATAAATGACGAGTGACTAGATTACTGAGCTGAGTGAGGCCATGTGACTGTGAGCAGAAATCACTTCTGGGTAGTCTCAAACCTTTGGCTGAGTGCCTAAATCTTCATTTCACCTCTTGCTGGGGAACTCTTGTTTTTCTCTAAACCCAAGAGTCCAAGTCCACGAGTAACATAATATCATGTAAATGAGGGTTATCTTGGAAGGCAGGCTGCTTGTCATACTATAGTTGCTTTGTTGCTTAATGAAAACCACATGCTTCCTGGTATTTTTAGATAATAGTTAATATTAGCAGGTCAGCAGCAGTTTTATGTAGATATTGCAATTCCAGCTGTGCTTCTTTCAGTTACTTTGAGAAAATTCAGAATTTCTACCAGGCTATAAGCTTTCAGGAGAGGGGAAAATCAAAAGAAAACGACCAGCATTTCCCCCTGGCTGGCCTGGTTTCCACGGGGAATGTGTGCTTGCTTCCCTGAGTCCTTGTGAAAGAAAGGCGTGTGGACCCAGGGACTTGCTTTCAAATAACAAGGTGGGATAAATGAGTTGAGTTTGTCCTGGGGGCAAGAGAAGAGAGTAGGAAAGAGGAAAAAGGGAGGGAAAGGGGATGTCTAACTACCTTGCTGAGTTGTTGACATTTACTGGCATGGTATGGTTTTTTTTTATAGTTGTTTGTTTTCATCGTTTTGAGAAAGGAACGTTTTGAGAAAGGAATTCCATTTTGAGTCCTCCTTGGAGTCATTTGAAATCTTTAAATTTGCTCCTTTCAAAGAAAGGTTTTATTTCTTGGGAAAGGTCCTTAAATTACTTTCCTCCCCAAATGTATCACTTCTTCCCCACCCAACAGTAAATACCCAATGTCTCTGTGGCTAGAAAAATAAAAATGTACTTTTCTCTCCCTAGAGAGGAATTGCCACAGGACTTTGACTTGGAATGTAATGATGTCATTAGGAGCCATGATCTCAATCCTTAGGGTCTTTATGGATTAAGGAGTGGTTGATGGGCACGCTCTCCTCTGCCCAGCAGACTGGAGGCAAAAGGGGTAAAAGAAAGGAAAGATCAGAGTCCTCAAGATAATTTTAAGGACAAAGACCTTTCTGTGAAGGATCAGATCAGTTTGTGCCAGGCCCACACAAGCAACAGCCCAAGCCCTCTGTTTGTAGAGGGCAGGGCTGATGAAGTATTGCTTTGGCACATGTTTTTTTTGGTAACGAACATATTGTGAATGCATTGAGTCCAACAGCTATACCCAGGAAACAGCTGAATTTTCCCTAATGCAACCACCTTAAAATCATATGCTCTCCATCTCCTTACCCTGTCTTGTCCCCTTCTGTAGTCTGGCCATTTTCAAGTTAAAAAAAAAGTCTTACTTGATAATTTTGGCTCTTTAAGTATTAAAAGACCCAATAGAGTCTATAAAGAAACTGACCTCAGATCTAATTAAAAGGTTTTTCCCCATTTCACAGCCTAGGTCTAACCCTTGGCTGGGGGGTCCCTAAATGGGAAGGAGGGTCTTGTTCACTGTTCTTTCCAACTCACTCCCCCCCCCCCCCCCCCCTCAGTTTGCTCTGATAACTTTAGTTTCTCCAGGGTTGGGGAGTGAGGCCACATGGAAAGAGGAGCAAATAGTCTTTTCATGTAGTTGGCACTCTTTGTGATTCTCTCTTGGCTGCGACTGCCAAAGGGTTGGGCCTTTTGTCACACTTTCTCATGATGTGCATTTATTTGTGGGTCCTTTGCATTGGGACTTTTGCTCTGTACCAATGGAAAATAATACAATAATTAATAAATAACAATATAAGAATAATAATATCAGTTCCTGATATGGGTAATACACTCTTCAGTGGCCCAATTACTTTCTCCTTTCACTCTAACTCCCATCCCAGCAGTTGTATCTGAAGCCTCTTACTGCTGAGATCTGGCTGGCCACCCTTGAAGGTGGGGTCTTTTAAAGATGTTTCAACCTACATTCCATGGTGTCCATAGGCTCACGAGGACTCATACACTCATGCTTCTTGGGCAGCTTCAGGCCGGCTTCTGCCTTCACAAATGATCTGTGCCTGAGGCACACTGTGGTCTCTGTTGAAGGAAGTCCTCAAGCCTTCAAGGACACATGTCAGGCTCTCCTGTGGCAACAGGAGAATAGCCAAGTGATCTCCATTCTTATGAATTCCCTTCAACAGCTCCCTTTGGTAATTTCAAGCCTCACGAACCCAGATTAAGAAGAAGAATATTATCAGAACCCCCAAAGCACCCCTCATGCTCCTTCCTAGTCTCTATAGACTTCTAGCAGCATGAAACAATCTCCTCTTACATAGCCTGGAGGGGAAAGGTCAGTTTGGCCACCTTTTAGTGAGTTTTGAGCAGGTCCCTGTAGGATTGAGGAGGGAGGTGCTTGCCATTTATTGTTTTTATTGCAGACAACAGGAAACGTTCCATTTGTACCCAATGGCAATCTGTAAATTCAAAGTTCATGAGGAGTGACCTTTCTGTGCTGGTTTTACTTTGAGGCTCCCTCATGAGTCATTCAGAAAAATATTTCCAGATTGTACTATCTCTGAGAATTTGTATTTGTTTCTCAGAATGTCTGTATGTCTGCTTCAACAATTACTTGCTAGATAAACATAAAAAGTAATAGGTCTATATTGGTGGGAAACAATATATAGCTGTAGCTAAAATTTATTTTGCACTTTTTTGCTATGCTCTGTTAGATATGTGTTTTAACGCTTACAATTTTGCTATTTGTAAAACCTCACTGTTATTATCACCATATTACAGATAAGGGGGCTGAAGTTCAGAGAGGTTAAGGAACACTGTGGCGAGCCGGCACGGCCAAGGCATACTCAGCCCCAGGGCGCCTTATGTGCCACGCCAGCTCAGCCACGTTCAGTGACCCTGAGAGGGGGTGGTGAAGGATGGAGAAAAGACAGACAAGAGAATAAAAGCTGGGTCTGGGTGGGACGCTGCTCCCGGATGGAGAGACAGCGCCACGGACTACAAGCCGTGTCTTTATTTTATAGCCAGAGTCCACAAGGCAAAGTAAGGGTGTGGTCAAGATGTTTACAACATTCTCGTGGGTTTCGATCCTACTCAACTACATGCACCTGAACTCTATCAAGCCCACATCACTCAGACACGTGAGGTCACGTGTTTGGACCATAGGTTCAAGTTTACAACTATAGCTCTTGGCTATAATTGTGCTGGGAAGGCCCTCGAAGCTGGGACTTGCACGTGGCAATGGGAGGACTGTGCCCTCTCATTAGTCCGAGGCTTGAACCTGTCCAAACACTGTAGCCGCTCTCCACAGAACACATCCAAGGTCACACAGCTGGGAAAATCGAGCCATGTTTAAACCCTGCCTTCAGAGTTCCTGTTTGTCACCACACCACTCTTCTACTCCAGGACCTGGCTTCCCCGAGGACTCAGGGTGTCTCCCATTGGTGACTTCCTCATAAAGCTCTTCTGACTTTCCTTAGGTTGATTTGCCCAGACTTAGGGAAATTTATACTGGGAAGGTTTTGGCTCCAGGTCAAGACCATGTCTTTTGGGTAGTGAGTTTGGTTTTCAAAGTTTGATGTCATGACTCTACTGAATGGGAATAAGAAGGAATTTGGAGAAGAGAGAGCCTCTTTGGGAATAGTCTTGTGCTCATGATGGGAACTCCATGAGAACAATCTACCTTTTTGATATTTCTTCCTTAGGCCATGGGAAGGATCATAAGCAGTGTCCAGATTTAAGTTTTGTAAGGGGAAAGTGTGTTGTAGGTTCCTTGAATTACCCCAGTTGTTCAGACAAGCCCACTCCACTCCTTTTTGGTGACACAATGTGGAATGAAAGGTTCGGACACTTGATTGAAGTGTGGTCAGTCCTCCATTAACCTCTTTTCTGAGCACACAGGACAGGTGGTGTGCCCATTGAAGAGGACTGTCAGGGAGTTCCTGATGGTGACCAAAGGTGAGGGGAAGGAGCCCATGGCAGAGTGAGAGGGAGAACAAGATGCTCAGGAGCTAGTTCTAAGTGGAGAAGTGATGTGAAATGAATTTCCCCTTCCATGTTCTTAGAAAATCTGACCTGTATGAAGGGAGGAAGAGGAAAGGATACTTGGATTAGAGCTTTCTTCAGTAAAGACCAGTATGACTGGGTCACATGATTTCGAAGACAGCAAGGCAGAGTGAATCTTGAGTAACCCACTGAATGAGATTTGGCAGGAACAGGATTGAGGGGCTGCTGGATCAGTGAGGGCAGGAGGAGGTCAGGCATCAAGCTTTGTTTGGGATCCTGTCTGGAGTGATATAGGTGAGTGGCAGATGGTGCTCAGTAGGAAAGCCAGTGGCCTCACCTTCAAGGAAAAGGTGTCGGCTAAAGGGGGATGGTGAGGACAACTGCAAGTGTTGGCACAGCAACTTGGGAAAATATACTGGAGAGTGCTCTGGTATGTCTCACTTCTCATGCAGTAACTTTCATCCGAGGAGCAGGCAAATAACAACAGCTCAACATTTACCAATCTTCATTTACGTTACAAATACATGGCGGGGCAAAAGTGGGTTTACAGTTGTGAGTACACAAGCAGAGTTTATTCTTGTTTTATTTTCTATTAATTATTATACTATTTTCTAAATGAACAACTGTGAGCCTATTTTTGCCCCACCCTGTATGTATTCGATACTTCATATGTGTCTGACCTTGCACTAGGCCCTGGAGATACCGTGCCACAGGCCAGGGCTGATTTGGTAAATCCACATGGAGGTGTGGTGAGAGCATTAATGGGATATGCACAGGAGCTCTGGGCTGGTAGGAGGGCCCACAACCTAGACTTTATTGTATTTAACTGTGGGAATTCTCCCTAAGGAAAGTGGCATCTGTAGGGAGGCCCCTTAGGATGAGTCAGTGTCAGCCTAGAAAATGGGGATGGGTGAGGGAATTGCTTCAGGCAGATGAATCTTGACTTGAGTAAGAGCCAGAGGCAAAAGGGAGATTTGAGTGGCCTGATATGACTAGAGAGGACTGTGCCAAAGGAAGTGGTTGGAACTAAGGCAAGAGTTATGGACAGACGATGATGGGTTTTATAACTACCCCATGCGGTAGTGCTGTCATCATTTTACAGCTGAGGCCAATTAGCTCAGGGGGTTAGTGATTTGCTCCGAATCACACAGTGCAGGTGGAAGACCTGGAACCAGATCTAATATCTGCCTCATACCAAAGATAGAGCTTTTCCTTTGTTACTCCTAGATCTCTTTTTTTTATTTTGGGAAGGTTTAATTAAAATTTGTACCCCAGTAAATAATGTGTCCATCTCCAATAGACTCCTCTGCTCCATTTTGACCAGAAGTCATTGCAACCTCTCAGGATTAAACAAATTGAAATGTATTAAAAAATATTCTTTCCTGATCCTGATGGAGGCAGCAAATCACCAAGAACTGGGCTAGTTGTTCAGGCCAAAAGTTGCTGTGAGGAAAAGCTTGGAAGAGCCAGGCTGCATTTGTATTCCAAGTGAGAGAGTTCAGAGAGAAAAATGCACAGCAGTTTCGTTCATGACATTTTTAAAAGGACTAGTTTGTCCATGACCTTCATTGATTAGGGTCAGGAACTCGACATGATAATGCTGAATATACCCAAAGAATCCATATTTGCTCATTGGTTCATGCTTCTGACTTCGTTTTTCTAGCTCTTACCTCTCTGGATTTAGCCCTAGAGAAATGCAAGTTGGTTTGAAGCTCTTTGTGTGTGTATGTTTGTGTTGTTGTTTTTTGTTTTTTGTTTTTTGTTTTTTTTTTTTGCTATATAGTAATATTTTTTTGGTTTCTTTTATTTTACTATTATTTTTAAATTGAATTTATTGGGGTGACATTGGTTAACACATTACACAGGTTTCAAGTATACAATTCTATAATACATCATCTGTATATTGTATTGTGTGTTCACCACCCCAAGTCAAGTCTCCTTCCATCACCATTTATCCTCCCTTTACTTTATTCTACCACCCCCCTTCCCCCTGGCAATGATCATACTGTTGTCTATGTCCCCGGGTCTTAGTCTTTCTTTTTTTTCTTTGCTTATTCCCTTCACCCTCACCCAGCCCCGCAGCCATCTCCCCTCTGACATCTGTTAGTCTGTTCTCTATATCCATGAGTCTGTTTCTACTTTGTTAGTTTATTTGATCATTAGGTTCCACATATAAGTGAAATCACATGATACTTGTTTTTCTCTGACTGGCTTAGTTTACTTAGCATGATACTCTCCAGGTCCATCCGTGCTGTCGCAAAAGGTAAGATTTCCTTCCTTTTCATGGCCTAGTAGTATTCAATTGTGTAAATGTACCACAGCCTTTTTATCCACTCATCTATTGATGGGCACTTGGGCTGCATAGTATTCCCTCTCTTCCCAGTTTGAGCTAAACATAATTGTGGCATTTAACCACTGATAAATGAAAAATAAAGTTCATCAAAAATCATCACTGTTGTCACAGCTCATAAGAACTTATAGTACCTACATCTGGATGGCTGTCTGCTTGATGACAATCTATCCATTTCATCATAGGGCTTTGGACTTGAGTCACTCTATATCTCCCTCCCTGGGGCATGGCAGACCCTGGCTTGTCTTGGACAAATTGAGAAATAAGCAAAGAATGCCTTTGGGGCTGTCGACCTTCCTTTTGTTCCTCTTCCCTTGGGGCTTCACACCCAACAGTGCCTTTACTGTTTCTCTCTCTCTTCTTTCATCAAAATGATGACCAAGAATCTCAAGCTTAGTCATTGGAAGAGAGGAAGGAGTAATGATGGTGATGATAACAGGTTATACTTAAATGTGCATACTATGTGCAAGATCTATGATACTAAGAGTTTTACCTTCTTTGACACATGAGTTACCACAATAACTCTATGCACTAGAGAATCTCATTATTTCTCTGTGTCACAGGGAGATCAGTTTATGTGCCCAAGGTCATACCATCAGAACGTAGTAGAGCATGGTTTGAGCCCAGGAAGTCTGGTCTTGTCCATGTGCTTAGACATTATACGAGGAGAGTGGGAATGATTCATTGACCAAGATGCTGTAGGCACTGTGCTAGTTAGTGTAACACATTTTATTTAACACTCCTAACTAGCTTTTGATATAAGGTTTTAAACCCCAATTTACAGAAAGGAAGAGAGAATGTAAGTGACTTGCCAAGATTTCATAAGTAGTAAGTGATGGAGCAGCGATTGGAGCCATTGTCTGAGTGATTGCAAGTTCCATGTTCTGTCCACTACAGCATCCAGGGTCCAGGCCATCAATCACAGAGTAAATGTCAGTCTCCTCATATTTTGTTCTTTAAATAGTATCTGAGTATTAATAGTAGCAGAGTATTAAGTTCGGTTACTGAAGCTATGATCATTTTTTGGGGGGGACTTTGGGTAGCGATTAGGAGGCAGGAAACACATTTTATTTGGGAGTGGAGAGAGCAGGCACTGAGATTTTCTTGGATGTAAAAGTTACAGGTTGCAAGCTGGTGAGCACGTAGCCATCCTAGCATGCCAGCCTCACCTAGGAGCTTTTCCCCTTTAGATGCTCTAACCTATTGTATTTGACTGTCTTCATCCCAATAATTCACAGCCTCCCCAAAGCGGCCAAGTCTGAAACTAAACTCACCTTTCTTTATTTGCCTCAGGCTTAACAGTGTCACCTAATCTAGAAACACCCCTTCTCCTTCACCTGTCACATTTAATAGGTCCCTGAGTTCTATAGGTTCTGCTATTTACAGACATTTCTGGTCTCTTCTCTTATACCTCCTCACTCATCCTTCCTGTCTTTCCTAGCTCATTCATCATCATTCATCTAAATTATCATAGTTGTCTCCCAAGGACCTTCTCACTCCTAGTTTCTCTCTTCTCTAATGTACCATCCTTGCTGCCCCTGGTGTAATTGCTTCAAGATGGAAATCTGATCATGTTACTTCCTTGCTCAAAATCTGTCAGTAGTAGGCCCCAAGCACTTATGTAATATTTCCTCAAACTTCAGGCTATGGTCTTCAGTAATGTACTATTGGGTTTGATGGGAATCTGTTGGACATTTTAAAAATTTTAAATAGATACATCTTTTAGGTCATTTAATGACCATTTGCAACCTGGAGCCAAGTAGCCCTAGTTTTATTGAGACAAGAATAGAGATAAACTTGACACATAGATGAGGGAGAGTACCAGCCATGTGACATCATCACAGTGTCTTTCAATGGCAGTCATGCTAGTTTGACGAGAAAGAGGGATGGGAGAGTTGAGGTGTTATTTAGCACATGGTCACCTAAGCATGCTGAATTTAAAATAATGCACATGATTTTAGTGAGTGCCATATTCACATGCCATTAGCCATTTTGTTTCAGTTAAACAACATCCATTGAATTAAACGAATTTTGTTGATTTGCATTGTATTGGGTTTTACTTTGTGAATTTTTTTGATTTTATTATTGAATAGGGTGTCCCAAAATTCACACAAGATTTGAATTTTGGGATACCCTATATAAGGGTTATAAACACTGGGAAGTTATACCTGGTTTATGTTTGTATATATTTAAATAATGTGATCACTTCTTGTCTTTTGACTAAGATCTAGTGTAAATAATGCTGTACTAAAAATATCTTGTCAATACTAAGAATATTTAGTAATTTTTTTCTTTTAATATTGATCCATACACTTTTCCATACCCAGGTTCAGGAAATACTGGGATATAGGATTGAGTTCAGGCTCCTTAGTGCAGCACCTGAGACCCTTTGAGTCTGGTCTCTGTCACCCTTTAGCCTCATTATTGCCCCTCCCTCCTATGCCTGCTCCTTCTTACTTGACTAGAGCTCTTTGGCAGTAGGGACAATTCTTATTCATATTTGTACCTACATGCCTAACAATGAAGGAATGTTTGTAGAACAAGCCAATGAAGGAATGAACAAGTGATGGAAGGCAAGAAAAAAAGGAAGGAGGCTATTCCACACACCTAATGGCCAACCCCTAACATTACTGTAAATAGTAAGTTTCCTTGTTTGATTCCAGGTTGGGATACCTTCCAGATTCTTCTATCTCTTCAGCAACAATCTTACTGAATAAGTCATTACAGGGAGGAAAGGAGGGAGAGAGGGAGCAAAAGGAAGAGGGAGAGAGAGAGATTCAGAAGTAACACCCACAGGGGAAGGGCAGATACAGCCTTTACCCCATGGGACATTATCATCTCCCCATGGTCTTTTCAACTTGGAATTTCTCAGAAGATCAAAAAGAGACGAATAGTCCCATGTCAGGAAATACTGACATACAGGATTGAGTGCATTTCAACTGCTCCCCTCTTTTTAGCTTCAAAAAGAAGAATAATTCATTTAAACCGACTTTTATGTGTATTTTATGTTTAGTCCAGAAAGTATTTGCTTCAAATATTTGTGCATGGGAATGTGAGTTCAGATCAGCTGATGATCAAGATCTGACGACTGGCTGCAGTGGGGCAATTAACTTAGCAAACAAAGCTGTGATCTCCAAGGTCACTGTCAGTTTCTAAATTCTGTGTTCATATTTACTGCATGACAATCAACTGTAGCAGGTCTGGCTATAACACCATTCTCATAAGGAGGATTAGGGTGTACTGTGCAGCCAGTCTCATCTGCGAAAGCGGAACTTTCTCCTTTTCTTTTCCCCTTCCTTCCTTCCTTCCTTCCATTCAGTAATTGCTTCACATGTCAGGCACTCTGCTAAGTCTGTCTAGCTATCCAATCTGATCAGACACAGCAAAATTATGAAATAGGTTCTTTTATCTGCATAAAGTTTTACATAGAGATAAGTTAGCTGTGACCAAAGAGGGTGTCAGCCTTGGTTCTTCTCCTAGAAATTTGCCTTTTGACACTGCATTTGGCGACAAGGAAACTTGGGTCCTCCCAGCTCTGTGTCTAGTGCAAGTCATTCACCTCTTTTGACCTTAGATTCTTCCTTTATAAAATGATGATGGAGTAACATCTGTTCTTTTTTGACATGAAGTGCAGTGATGTATGTAAAATAACGTTGTCAGCTTATAAGATATAAACAAATGTATGGGAGGGTTAGCGTTCTTAGCATGGCTTTCCCCTACCCCTCTCATCAAAACATTGCATCCTCTATAAATGAAAGTCATTATGTAAATAAGGTATTAGTTTCACACTGGCCAGAGGCCATGGTGGACACCCTCAATTACCCTACTGCACAAAGGTATGCAGAGAGAGCCAGGCAAGAGCGAGGATGTCTCAGGACAGAGGGCTACCGCCGCTGCTGGGAGGACAGGTGCGAAGGGCATGAGCTGTGGATGGAGGGGGTCATAACGAGGAAGCCCCATTTAAAAAAATATTTTTATTGATTTTTAGAGAAAAAGGAGAGGGAGAGAGAGAGAAACATTAATGCGAGAGTGAAACATCAACTGGCTGCTTCCCACACGCCCCCTACTGGGAACCAAGCCCACAACCCGGGCATGTGTCTCGGCCAGAAATCGAACCAGCAATCTTTCCACACACAGGACAACACCCAACCTACTGAGCCACACCGGTCAGGGCTGAAAGCTCCATTTTTGTTTGGGATTCTGAGCTGCAAGGATAAATGGAACAACCAAATACGAGCTGCCTAAGCTGGCTGGTGTTCTCTCCCTGAGCACTTTCCCTGGACAGCAGTTGTTCAAAAGAATTGAACAAGTTTCTAGAGATTTTTGGTTAATTATATTTTCTCACTGCTCCCAAATGGTAAGACAAAGCCATCCTCTGCCTTCTGGGAGCTGTATGTAAACACCCTGCTTTAAATCACAGTGACAACTTGGTTAGCTTATTTGTTATGTACTTACTGCCTCCCCTCCCCACCTTCAGCTTCACAGCTGCTTTCTGGTGTGCCCACCCACATGCAGAAACACGTTATTGGGGAGGAAATGTTAGTGCTTCAACATGGGAATAAAAAGCTTTTCCTACGACATAAATATCCACGTTGTTCGCTGCTTCCCTATCTTTGGGAAATGCACATGTCTTCTCCCAGGGAAGAGACCTACCCCACTAGTAATGGGAAGCACCTTTCCCACTGCCATTTTAAACCTCATATTCAGGCTACTCATTCATTCATTCCTCACATAGTAACTGAGGACTTACTGTGTACCAGACGCTGTTGTAAGTGCTTGTAATAAAGCAGTGAACAAAAGAGATAGGCTTCCTGCTTTTATGGAGCTTATACATGGAGTGAGAGTACACAGTCAATAAAACAAACAGCTAGCGTACGAGGCAGCTTCAGATAGTGAATACATAGAGAGACTGGATAGAGAATGACCAGCTGAGGAAGCGCATTTGAGCTGACTGCCACCAGAGGACGGGAATCTGCCGGAGGTGGATCTGAGACTGAGCGTTCTGTGTTAAGGGAACACCCAGTGTGAGGGTGAAAAAGGCTCATCTCACTCGCTGAGAAGCCAGTGTGTGCTTTGCTGATGTGGAGAACAGCTGGGGGTCTAGATTCCCAGGCCGGGTTTTCTGTTCTCTAAATTGTCACTGATGGGTGCCCACAGGTTTAAGAACGTGAGCTATCTGCTTCTCTGCTGAGCTCCCCTCTTTTGCAGGGTTCTCTCCAGCTAAATAAATAAATAAATAAATAAATAAATAAAAAATAACAGATTGCATAGCTGGTTTCAAGTCACTGCCTTTCCTCCTCACCCCTATTTCTAGCTAAGCCTGTGAAACCTTTGCTGAGATCTGTGTCTACAATGCTCACTGAAGCCAACCTCCGCACACAATCATTCCTCTGGGCTGCTACTAATAATAGAAATCGTGACCTTTAGTCTACAGACAGACCTCCTCCTGGGAATTTATGAGACTGATGAAATGTCCATTTAGCAGGCCACCTGCGTCTGTGTGAACAGACCAGCCTCCTGGTTTGCAACGGTGGATTTAATCAAAGGGGAGTGGGGGAAACACTCTACAAATCAGTGCTATGGGAGCAGGCTTCAGCTATGTAGCAATCCTTCTTGCAAGGTACCACCTCAGGGTGCACTTTGTACCAGGTCCCCAGATGCCTAAAGGAAATTGCCCAGTGACGTGGCCCCTCTCTGTCCTTTTCCCATTAACATGCCCATCTACCCTGGGAGCATTTGACACACACAGCACTCACTTTCCCCACATAATTAAATTAAAAGGTGTAAGGAACAGAATAAAATATGAAAGTCATATTAAACAAAGTGGGTGTTGCAAATACACGAGATTTCTCGGCCTCCTGAACTCCAGAGGCTTGTTCAGCCCATGGACAAGTACCGCCATGGTTCTTGCTGCCTCCTGGTCTAAAACCTGTCCCTGAAGTTCACCCACTGGGCTGACCCTGATCCTCTGTAAGTTCTGTGCCAGGCCCATCCCTATTACACTTTGCTGCTCATTTTTTCTTCACGGCTGATCTTAGATCATGCATTCACTCACATTTATGACATGTTTATTAAGCATCTACTACAAACCTGCAGTGGACTAAGCTTGGGGGATACCAGTCGATTTGGCACCATGGGCAAGCTAAGCATGGCTCTGGTCCATGTCAAGCATGATGTAAACAAATAGGCAAGAGTGATATGGGGTGACAAGTACTTTGATAGAAGTAACCCAGGAGGTATGGGAGCATAGAGGAGAGAAAGGAGGAAAGCTACTACTTTGAAGAGGAGTAGAAAAAATCTCTCTGCCTCTGCTAGTCTCATTTTCTAGGCGTTTCCTTGGCCTTTTCTACCTTTTTCTGTGTCTGGAGAGCCACAGGCCACAAATCGTCAGTACCCATCTGGCCTGCTATCAGCCACAGAGCCAGTCAGAAGTCATCATCTTCTTACCTTTCCTATCGGGCACGTCCCTGCTCTGCATCGTTTTGCCAAATGAAGCCTCACTCCCAGCCTACTCTGCCCACCCTACAGCATCCCACCAGCGGTTTCCCATTTATAGGAACACAGGGCTACTGTCTCAGTGGCATGAGGATTTAGGGTCATTTTCCCAGGAGTTATGATGCCTCCTGCTCCTTGTGACATATCTAGGTTAAGGGCTTAGAAGGAGAGTTTTGTGGCTGTGGGGAAAACTCTCTCTGAGTACTAACGAGCCTATACGGGAATAAAACCGGCTCCCAGGCTCCATTAGACCTGAGCTCTAACCGTACAGGGTAGAACAATGTTAAATCAACAACTCAAATGCGGAGATTGGCATGCACTTCCAAGCCTACGACCTGGTATACCTGCTAGGATTTTAATGATGTAAGCTGTAATCTTCAGCACTCATTACAAGTTGACTGACTACACCGAGCAGGAAAAAAGCATTAATAAAATATTTTTGATAGTTCTGGGGAGGGGATGAGATTTTTCAAGATGCACAGTGTTTGTTTCTGTGCCAACCACCACAGCTCTTCTCTTATTCTTTGTGATTCTTACCCAGCCTGTGTCAAAAGCAATGAACTAAGAGTTACACCTGTGTTGTATTTTAGGGGATGCTCTTCCTTTCATAGAATCATTATGTTGCTAAGTCACCCAGTGGTCAACCATTGGCTTGAGACTGAAAATTTATCAGGTTTTGGTGTTATTTCTTCTTCCACACAGATCTCAGGCAAACTCCCTGTCCCTCTTTGACTCAGGCCTCATCTGATAAGCAAACACAATAGAATTGGCTGAACAAAAATCTCAGACCAGGGCCTACAGTCATCTTAGGTAAGGGCCCCAGGGGGCCCAGCGCCTGGCCCAGGTGCCTCTTCCTCCATAGCAGTGCTGAGAGTGTCCTCAAAGAATCTCTGGCCTCAAAATTCTCCCACTTATCTCTCTAGAGCTCAGAATTGTCCTTATTTTATAGATAATTGTTATTTTTTCATATTTCCCAAATAACATGTTCCTTATATAGGACAGTAGATAATAAATAAAAACCAAAACATAAAATTAAAATAATCCATAATTCTGCCCTGGCTGGTGTTGCTAAGGGTCATAGGTTTGATTCCTGGTCAAGGGCACATACCTGGATTGCAGATTCAATCCCTGGCCCTGGTCGGGGTGTGTATGGGAGGCAACCAATTGATATGTCTCTCTCACATGGATGTTTCTCTGTCTCTCTCTCTCCCCTTCCGTCCCCCTCAAAAAATCTTCTTGCAATGTCCCACCCCAGGGTGCACTTTGTACCAGTTCCCCCTCTCTTAAAAAATCAAAAGAAAAAATATCCTCAGATGAGGATTAACAAAAAACAAACTAAAAAAATCCATAATTCCAACATTCTTAGATTGCAAACATGCTTGTTGATATGCATTCTCTGGACTCTTCAGTATGCATGGTACATGCATTGTGGTGAGTGTGGGCGTGTGTGCTAAGGTTTGAATGTCTGACTACTATACATGTTGCTTGATGATTTATTATTTTCTCTGTTAATTCCTCATTATGGACTCTTATATTATTACATGTTCTATATTATTTTAATGGATGTAATTCATTATATGCAGAGATTTAATTATATATCTCAATGTGGGATATTTAGAATTTCCAATTTTCATAAGTCTATGATAAACATTTCTCACAGAAAAGTCTTTGCAAAGACTCTCTAAATGTTTATCTTTGGGAACATTTTTTTGGGTCAAGGCCAATTTGGATGTCTTAGTCCATTCAGGCTGCTATAACAAACAGCATAGTTTGGGTGGCTTATAAACAACAGACACTTATTTCTCACAGTTCTGGAGGCCAAAAATTTTATATGGGGGTACCAGCATGGTTGGGTCTGGTGAGAACCCTTTTCTGAGTCACAGACTGTCAACTTCTCATTGAACTTTGCATCATAGAGAGTAGAGAGCAGTAGCCTCTCTCGTGACTCTTATAAGGGCACATATCCTATTCATGATCACCTTTAATCCTAATACCTCCCAAAGGCCCCTGAATATCATCACATTATGGGCAGTTTTGACATGAATTTTGGGTGGACACAAACATTCAGTCCGTAACGTTGGGCAACCTACAACAACAGACAGGTTCATAGAATCACAGATTTCTCTTTGAGAGGAAACAGTGATGCCCTGTTTGCTGAAATATAAATTAATAATAATACAACCTAATTCAATGTTTCCTTCCTCTCTTGACTACCCCTGTCAGTCTATTCATGCTTGAACAGCTCCAGAGATGGGTACTCACTATGTTTATATAGCTCCTTATAACCCACAAATGGTTTCACATACATTATTTTATTTTAGACCAAGAATAACCTATGGAGTAGAACTGATACTGGTTTGTTTTATTTTTTTTTCTTTTCTAGATGAGATGATATTGAATCCCAGCCACTCATCTTACACAGTTCTAACTCCCTTGTTCTAATTCTTTGGTTGTGTATAGACAGAGCAAATCTATTCCTTTGTTCACCAGTGAGTCCTTCCTGACTGTCTTTCAGGAGGTAAGAAAAATAAGTTTTGAACTGGGACAAAGGGAGTATGACTAAGGCCATGAGATCCAGAGCATGAAGAAATGGCCTGTGGTGTAGCCCAGTGGGGCTGCTTATGTGTGCGGTGAAGTTGTGTCTAGAGCAGCGGTTCCCAACCTGTGGGTCGCGACCCCTTTGGCGGTCGAACGACCCTTTCACAGGGGTCGCCTAAGACCATCCTGCATATCAGATATTTACATTACGATTCATAACAGTAGCAACATTACAGTTATGAAGTAGCAATGAAAATAATTTTATGGTTGGGTCACAACATGAGGAACTGTATTTAAAGGGCCAGAAGGTTGAGAACCACTGGTCTAGAGGAAGGAGAGAAATGGGAATGAGGGTGAAGGGCCTCCGGAAATACACCTGGCAGTGCCAATTGTCATTGTTTGGTTAATGGCAGGCCTATTTCTGACTTTAGGCTAGACACAGATCATTGTGATCAATGTACTTTCATTTCATCTTTTAAAAAAATTGATTTTAGAGAGAGGAGGGAGGAAGGGGGAGGGTGGGTGTAGGGGAGAGACATTGATTGTCTCTCGCACATGTCCAGAATGGGGATGGAACCGGCATCCCGGGTATGTGCCCTGACTGGGAATCAATCCTGCCACCTTTTGGTGTGGGAGGCAACTGAGCCACACTGGCCAGGGCTCATTTCATCTTCTTGCGCTCATTTCATCTTATTGTGCTCGTTTCATCTTACTGTATTCTTATTATTAAAGTATTAAGAAAATGAACACACAAAGATAGATCACTCTGGAGTGAAGTTAATCTAGATGTATTTATTTCCCTATTGTTTTTAATGTTTTGCCCAGTTTTCCTTCATTTGAAGTTGCTTCTCTGATGTTGGAGAGAGAACATTTGCTTGATGACCTCAACCAGAAAACTATCAAAGAAGCAGCATTTTTCCGACACTGTAGAGGGCAAAGCAAAGGGCAGCCAACTGTCTGGGAAACAGGAATAGTGGGGCGGGCGCCCTCTTGTGGAACTCTGCTTATTGTCTAATCTGCCTGGCAACCGGCTTTTGTAGATCTTTAAACCAATGGCTAATTATTTCCCCTGGTGAATTTGTGTTTGTGGGTATTCTTAGAAGACAAATTCCGAGTACAATTCCTGGACGTTTTTAAAATGCATCAAGAATTTATAAACTCAAATCAATGTGCAGTTCAAAAGGTTGCATTATTATTATTATTTTTTTAGAGAGCCAGATTGATTGTGAATTGTCTCCAAACTGGCATGTTGGGTAATTATGGTATTTTCATATTTTGGTATAAAATCTTACAAAATATGGTTTTGCAATTAGATTTTTTAAAACTGCCTTTCCCACCTGGGTAGGATTTAAGCAAAGCCCTGGTAGTTTGGGGCTATTTTTAGTTCTGATTAATTATTAGGCCAAGATAATACCAAGTTCAGCAGCTTATTTGGAGGAGACACGACAGCTGGGCTCTCAGGACAGCCCCAGGCCAGAGCTGACATCTTTACAACAAAATGGTTGGTGTTCTCCCCACCTCCGGGGAGAGTGCAGGGTGGCACCTTCTGTGGCACTGGTGTCAGCTTTGCCAGCCCAGAGCTAGCGAGTGAGGAGGAACTGCTGATTCAGGGGCCTGCAGACATGGTTGATCTCACCACAGTGAAAATAGGTCACTAATGACACGTGGCGATAAGCCAAAAAACTGCGGCCAGGAGCTCTGAACCGTCTGCTGGTGGCAAGACCCATTTTACTAGAACTCCAGAAAGCAAGCGATAGAACAACCTCAGGCTTGCAACTCACATGCTCAGATTCTGATCTCTCCCCTGCTGGCCTTTATTTTTTAACCATTCACGTTGTTTATTGTTTCAGTTTATCCAGTTTCCATTCCCACGCACTGAAATAACTGCAGCTCCTGCTTCTTTTTTTTGAACAGTCCAGCTGATAGGATTCTTTCCCCCCCCAACCATGTCCCCTCCCCCTCCCCCGTGCCCCAAGCGGCAGGGAGCAGAAGGGAGACAAGGCCAGGGTGACATGACCCACTCTGATTCCTTATATGCTGACACTGAGATGGTTCTGATCAGCCTAGTCCATACCACACTGACCTTCATGAAGCCACCCATCTCTGACTCCAGAAAGTGTCTGGCATTATCATTATGTGATAAAATAGTATTTTACTTCATTTTGGACAGTGTGGCTCCAGATTGGCATTTCCTATCATTCTTAGTAATTCCCTAAGAAGAGAAGGGGCATTGTGGAGAGGAAGGCTGGGAATTACTAATGGGTCCTCCTTACAGGCCTGGGGGATCTCAGTGCAGAGCTTAGACCAGAGATTCCCTAATGAAAATGAACGTCCGTATCTCTCACAGGGCCTGGTAAAACCCAGACTGCTGGGCTCCACCTCCTGAGTGGATCTGGAAGAGGGCCCAGGATTGTGCATTTCCAAGCAGTTCACAGGTAACCACATTTTGAGAAGCAATGGCTTAGGCAGGTCAACAGTGGCCTCAGCACTGTCCCCACAGAAGCAATTTCCATGTCCCAGAGCTTCTTCCACTAGACTGTGAGCAGCTGAAGGGCAGGGACAATGTCTCACTCATCTTTGAATCTCCAGACTCCAGCATAGTGCCTGACACAGAGAAATTACTCCTTAAATGGTTGTTGAATTAATTAATTAATGACTGAATCCTATCAGCCAATCTTAAGACAGGAGCGGGTTTTTCTGAAGGCCTGGGATGACCTTAAATGGGATATTGGTCTCACCGAATGCAAATGACCCAATCACTGAAATTACTATTAAAAAACACAACGGAGTAAGAAGAAATTAGACAACGTCCTCTTCTCAGTCCTGCCCAGGTTGAACAGGAAGAGTTGAGGTTTAGGGAGAGGCTGGGCAGAGGGAAGATGGGCCCATCACATTTAACAAGGTGTTTTACCCCTAATTTGTAGTAAGGGCCAGAACCCTTCCACAACTATTAAGCGGGAGGCCTGACAGCGTCCCTCCAGAGCTCCCCCTTTCCTCCCTGCACTGAATCTCACAGGGCAGGGTAGGAAATGGTGCTTATAACAGAGAAGGGTTTTCAGTGTGGTTTGTGTTTTAGGGACCATCACACATGCTGGGAACAAATGTGTAGCTCCTGGAGTTTAGCTCCCAGGACTCCCCAAATTTAGATGGGAACCAAGGGGAAAGGGGGCTTAAGTCTGGTTTGGCCACAACCACCATCCCCCATGACCTTATTCTAGCTGCCCCAGCTTGTCCTCCCTCATGCCCTACCTCACAATTTGCCTCTATCAATACCATCATGCCGTGTGTTTTCTAGCATAGAGCATGCTGCCCTCCTGCTTCTAGATTCCAACCATCCCAAGTCTGGATAACTTGAATTTACTTATGACTTCACTTAACAGCCACCTCTTACAGGAAGTCACTTTAAGTGTCTTTCCTCAGTGTTTTCATAATACTCTATGGATACCTCTATCACTCAGTTATTTATTCATTCAATATTACCTACTAGAGGCCCAGTGCATGAAATTCGTGCACTTGGGCCGGGGGCGGGGGCGTCCCTCAGCCTGGCCTTCATGTTCTACCAGTCTGGGAGCCCTCAGGGGATGTCCAACTGATGGCTTAGGCCCGCTCCCCATGTCGTCAGACATACTTGGTGCTGCCATGGACGCGGGAGAGGCTCCCGCCAGTGCTGCTGTGCTTGCCAGCCGTGAGCCCGGCTTCTGGCTGAGCAGCACTCCCCCTGTGGGAACACACTAACCACCAAGGGGAAGCTTCTGCATTGAGCGTCTGCCCCCTGGGGGTCAGTGCGCATCATAGCAACTGGTCGTTCTGCTGTTTGGTCGATTTGCACATTAGCCTTTTATTATATAGGATTGAGTTCCTGCTATGTGCTAGTCACTGGAGGTACAAAGATGAATGTGACATGCCTCTCTCTTGTCCTTAAGCAGCTCATGGTCTATGAGGGGATACAAATATAGAAACAAGTAACTATAATGCAAAGAGCGAAGTCCTAAGTAAGCATTAGGTGCTATGGAAGTACACAGAAAGGGCACTTAACCTTGGCTTGAAGTATCAAGGAGGGTTTTCTAGATGAAGAAACATCCTAGTAAAGATCAAAATGGATGAGTAGAATTTAGCTAAAGAGATGGGAGAAGAGCGTGCCAAGAGAGGAAAAGATTTGCAAATCATATAGACATCTGTTTATGATTGGCTATAGACCATGGATTTGGGGGCTGAGATTATGTTTTATTCATTAGTCTAGCCCCAACTCATGTACCTGGCACACAGTAGACATCCAAGGAAATATTTATGAATGAGTGAATGAATGAGTGAATGAATGAGTGAATGAATGAATTAACCTCAGCTGAGATGGCTGGGAGGGTAGCAATTAATAACCACAGAAGGTGAGGATTCTTAGAAAATGAATATTTGTTGGCTCATTGGCTCTCTATTTTAATTTTTTGCTCACTCCTTGTGTGTGTATCAATGGGTTAGCAGACATGAAAATCATGGGCTGAATCTTACCATTGCAACAGCATGGATGGACCTAGATGGTGTTATGCTAAGTAAAGTAAGTCAGACAGAGAAAGACAAATATCATATGATTTCACTTATATGTGGAATCTGAAGAACAAAATAAGCAAATAAACATACAGAGACAGACTCGTAACTGCAGAGAATGGACTGATGGTTGCCAGAGGGGTGGGGGTTGGGGAATTAAGTACAAATTGGTAATTACAAAATAGTCATGGGGATGTAAAGTACAGCATAGGGAATATAGCCAATAATATTGTAATAATTATGTAAAAAAGCTGCATGGGCTTAATGTGCAGGTGCATTTTATGTCCTGAGTATGATTGTTGATACAGTTTCCATGTAGCAGCTAAATGATCTAACCCAATGCTTTGAAAACAAATGTGCAATTTCTCCAAAGAAGATTGATGCAAACAAGGTTAGCACTGATAGTGCATTTTAACACTGCTTGAAATCTAGAAAAATCAAAATGTGTTTTCAGAAACAGGCCTCTTTATTTTTTCATGATTAGACAAATGCTGATTTTTATCGGTGGTGTTGCTATTGTCAGTTGCTTCCCAAGGTGTGTTCTGCCATTAATGGAACAGCAAGGTGTGTCCACAGGCCCACACACCTGCCTACTCATTGTCAGTGAGCTCTGAATTTCTGAATCACCTTGGGAAAATGGGAAATGATTAACTCAAAGCAACGAGGTGATTTACACTTTCTGAATGAATAATAATGATTGCAGTGCTAATGCCTAAGAAATTTGCAGAGGAGTTCATGAAAGAAGTGAAGAGCGCTCCTGTGTTCTCACAAATTGCTTTAGTCCCAGGAGCCCTGCCTTAAAGAGTTGGGGAGTCAAAGGAGGCACCAGCAGCCAGTGGGAGAATTTGAACGACTTGGTTGGAAAGTCCTTGTGCTGCTCCTCAGCGGCGTGACTTTGTGGCTTGACACCTATCTGCAGACAGATGCTCAGCAAAGGCTCATGGCTTACCATGCATGGCTTACCAGGGTTCTTTGCAACTATGGGTGCCTGTAGAATCATCTGCAGAACTTTGAAATATAGCTTCACCCTAGGAGTTTGGTTTAATTGGTGTGGGATAGAACCCAGGCATCAGTATTTCTTTAAAGTTCTAGGTGATTCTTTTTAAAAGCCAGGATTGTGACTAATTGAGCGATTTTTAACCAGTGTGCTGCAAAATTTTTTAAAACATGCAATACTTGACTATTTAGTCAGGGGTGCTGACCTCTTTTCCCTTAGATTGTCAAATAAAAATTCCCACTAGCCAAAACAACAATAGCTATCTGGTGTGAATAAAGCAAAATTATACTTTTTTTGGGTCAGATTGGCAAAAAAAATGTATATTTTGGTGTACTGCAAAATTTTAGTAATCAGTTTATGTGTGCCATGAGATGAAAAGGTTTAAAATCACTGATCTAGTAGATTAGGAGAGCCTCATGCCAGCTTGGGAGTGGCTCCTTGATTTCAAGTTGTTCTTTTCCAGGATCTCTCAGGTACAGGGACATGGAAGGGAGAAAAAGCAAAGAGGAGTAATTAAGAGTTTGGTATGATCCTTTAAAACCCCAGGTTGGAGAAGCTTTAGGAAACATGGGTTATGTGCCCTGTGATTAGTATTATTAGCCTTGGAATCAAAAGGAGGATATGAGAAATGAAGAGTCATGATGGGACAATGAGCTTTAAGGAAGATACTTCTAGGAGGTCTTGAACCATGTTTGGCAGGAAACTCACTGATCAGTGAAATTAGAGAGAAATGGAAGATAAGTACTGGGCAGAGTGGTGGGAACTGGGAAACTAGATTTCATGGAATTAACTATTATAGTATCTACCTGAAGAACAATGGAGGCCTCTCAGTGACTTCTGGGAGAAAGCAAGAAGAGTTCCAGAGAGAGTGCTCATGGGTATGAATGGTAACATAAGTTTTAAGATTTTTGTTTAGATATGTTTAGATAACTAAATCTATTTTCAAAATTTATTATTTTAAGCATCACCAAAACTGTTAGGGTGAGACTTGTAAGCAGAATACTCCACCAGAGGTCTGCCCCCTAGTTACAGATTCCCAGAAGGTGTAAAGCTCTTTGACATTTATATATTCCACCCAAAGCTCTTCAAGGCTCTCAGATCATACTAGAGTACTCTTGGGGGTAAGTGTCATTGAGGAGAACATTCCAGTAACCATTTTAATACCACACCATTAAGTAGTTCTAATTTGTGCCAGTCTTGTTGCCCAATTCAAATCCACATAAAGAAAACCTGGGTCTATTCCACAGGAGGTCCTGGGTTTCTTTCCTTGACCACCACCTATTTTGAGCTTCCCTTTGGTTCCTTCCTGTTGGAGCAGTTACATTTACTAAGCCACAGAGCTGAGAACCACAGTTGGCTCCATCTTGGAAAGCCCCAAGCTCTCTGGCATAAAGGATGCTATACCCTGTAAACTCTGGCATCCTATGACTCTGCCTCCTTTAAGAGATTCTGCATCCTGCAGGTGAAGCTGCAAGACAGAACATCAGTCCTGCAAATAGAATCAACCAATGTCACCACCTACTACTGCCTTGACACATCTTACTTGGCATTGGTGAGCCCATATCTGGGTAGAAATTTGATTGCACAGTCCTGTGGCTGCTGGAACTCCTGAAGGCTGGCTGGAGAGTCTTCACTATGCCCTCCTGTCAGGAGACAGTGTTTGCCTTCAGGTCAAAATTGACTTCAGACACCAGGTGCCCGAGGCTTTCTACCAACCTCTCCCCTGCACATCTGGGCCCTTCCATTTTTCATTCTTGCACCATCTCAGAGGTGTGTTCTAGTGATGATCGAAGGGGTATCCTTCTGACTCTCCCCCAGCCTCTTCTTCCCTCCACCAGTTCTGGAGCTTCCTGGAATAGCTTCGGCTGGCAGTAACAAGTAGCTCTAGCAAATGAGTGACCTGCATCTCCAATTGGTGGGTCTAATGCAGCCGTGGGCAAACTACAGCCCGCGGGCTGGATCTGGCCCGTTTGAAATGAATAAAACTAAAAAAAAAAAAAAAAGACTGTACCCTTTTATGTAATGATGTTTACTTTGAATTTATATCAGTTCACACAAACACTCCATCCATGCTTTTGTTCCGGCCCTCCGGTCCAGTTTAAGAACCCATTGTGGCCCTTGAGTCAAAAAGTTTGCCCACCCCTGGTCTAATGCATGAATCTCATTTTCAAAAATTTTACATACAGAAATGTTGACATAGGAATTTTCAAAAGCTCAATATTCCTGTGTTACCAGCACCCAAATCAAAAAGTATAATATTCTCAGAAGCACTATTCATGTTTCTTTCTGGTCACTCTAGACTTCCAGCAGCATGGATTAGTTTTACCTGTTTATAATCTTACTAGTAGCCTGGTGCATGAATTCGTGCATGGGTGGGGTTCCTTGGCCTGGCTGGTGGTCAAGGCCTATTGGGGGGCTGGCTGGCAGGGGGGTGGGACCACAGGAGGTTGGCCAGTTGCGGGAGGTTGGCTATGGGAGTGCACTGACCACTAGGGGGAAGCTCCTGGGTTGAGCATCTGCCCCCTGGTGGTCAGTGCGCATCATAGTGACTGGTTGACTGGTTGTTCTGGTCATTCGGTTGTAACGGTTGCTTAGGCTTTTATATATATAGATATAAAGGGAAGCATACACTATAACTCTTTTATGTCTGACTTTTTGCTCAACATTATATTAGTGCAATTCATCTATATCACGTGGGGTTGTAGATTATGCATTTCACATACTGTGTAGTTTTTTACTATGTGAACATTCCATATTTTCAAAAATCCATTTTACCATTTTTTGGGGGAGCTCCAGATTTTGGCCATTACAAATAGTAGTGCTATAAGTGCTGTGTTACCTGTCTTCTGAGTGGTTATATGTAGGCATTTCTGTTGGATCTATGTAGGTGTGGACATGCTGGGTCATAGGGATGCATTTGCTCTATGTTCCTGCCTCCCCAACCTCATCATACTCGGTGTTTTCTGTACATTAATTTTAGCCATCCTGGTATATTACTGTGGTTTTAAATGACATTTCATTCTGTGGCAGCCTCAGGTATGAAGTTAGGGCATCTAATGAAAGAAGTCACTGTAGACATATGCTTGCTTTCACTTTAAAGAGTTGTAGCCTTTTACCCCACTTTAGAAACAACTTGTTTACAGAGTCTAGCTTGAAAATCCAAAATCTTTCAGGCAGCTACATGCTAAGGGAACGTTATCATTAACAGGCCTAGTCACATCCCAAAGGATCATGCAAGTGACATTGTCTACAGGTACGCTCATTTGTTTGTTCACCGACAAGCAGTTGTGGAGACCTATCTATGCTGGGCACTGTTCCAGATGTTGAGAACATATTAGAGAAGAGACAGAATATAGGTCCTCAGGCAGTTCATATTCTAGGGTGGGGAGACAAACAATAAAGAAAAAGTAAGTAAAATAGCTTGTCAGACAGTGGTTAGTGTTAAGGAGAACAACAAAGCAAGAAAGTGTAAGGAATGCTGGCACAGATTTAAATAGAATGTTCAGGGATGGCCTTACCAACAGTGACTCGAGAATAAGCAATGTGGGTGCTGGGGGATGAACATTCCTGGGAGATCAGTATGTGCAAATTCCCTGAGGTGGGAGCACATTTGAGGAGCAGCAAAGAGGCTGTTGGGAACAGGGAGAACAAGATATAATGGCGTGCAAAGAAGGAGCAGGTTGTGTTGAGCTTATATGCAACTCTGAGTACCCTGACTTTTCCTCAGCTCTGAGAGAAATGTCCTCACAGCTGCTATGATCCCACCTCTCTGAAGCCTCTCGGTATCACATCCTCCTTTCATCTGTGACCACTTGGATCTCCTCCCTGACCCTTGGATGGATCAGGTTAGTGTCCTTCTCCCTCATGTCTTTCTTGTCTGGTTATTTAGAGGTCATTTTGGTGATACTACAGAAAGTAGAGGGCCTGGATGGAGTTTGAGGATATTAATTTTTCTGTGATACAGTGAATAATGCTAGGGTTCAAATATTCCTGAGAGAATCCCCAGGTGATAAACCCCACAGGGCGTGGGCAGCATGTAATTACCAACAGACACCGTAACACCCAAAATCAAACAAAATCAAAAGTTGTGAGATCTGTATTTCCCATCTGCATCATAGAAAACCAAGCCCTACCTTCAAGGTCCCTAACCCAGACCAAGTGTCTCTTGGGGCAACTCTAAGAGGGGATCCAATATGTGCTGTTGATTCAGGCAAACATATCTGTAACTTTTCTGAAAGGGATTAGGGAAGAAGGGGTCTTGATATCAGAATATACTAAGCAAAAGAGAAAAATCAGGAAAGGAAAGTAATAGTACATGAAGCAGGAAGTGTTCATAGATAAATGGTGTTGGAAAAATCTAGCTAACCACTGAGGACAAAAGTAGACTTTTACTCTAGAGCCAAAACCAAAATTAATTACCATAAAAATACTAGAAGAAAATATGAGTGATTTTTTTTACAGCATATATATGGAGACTTTCTATATCATCCAGGAAGTAACCTACCGTCATCATCATTGGACACTTGTGTAAACACAATATTAGTACTTTACCTATATTAAGTTATTTAATACTCACATCAACATATAGGTTTTAATATTAAATTTTTCCGTTTTCCAGATGATAAAATTGAGGCACAAAGAAGTTAAGTAATTTTCCCAACAAGTGGTGGTGCCAAGATTCAAACCAAACAAGTATAATTTCAGAGTCCATAATTCTAAATTATTAAACTGCAAAGGAAAATACTGAGATATTTAAATACATGAATTAACAACTATATTAAAAATCATGTAAAAGACAAATGATACTGGGAAAAAAATCACGTCGCATAAGTAACAGATAAAACATTAATAGCCTTTACAGAACAACTTCTCAAATGTTATTGCCGAGAACACCAGTGTCCTGAACACTAATGGGTATTCTGGAAAAACAAAAAAGTTTTGATGGTCAATTAAGTTTAGGAAATGATCTGACCATGAAAGTCTTTTTCTTCCCCTCAGCACAAAAAGCAATACAGTTCTCTGAAATATAGTCTAAAAAATGTTATCTTTTCATGTAATGAGTTTCTACAGATCAGGAAGGAAAATATAAATACCCCAATAGAAAAATGGGCACAAGAGAGAACAGACAATTCAAAAATAAAAAAAAGTACATTTATTAGCTTGAAAGAGTATTCAAGCTTGTTATTAGTCAAAGAAAGACAATATGGAGGTATCAATTTTCCTCTTTCAAGTGGACAAAATATTAAAAAGGCTTATGCTTAGTATTTGTGAGAGTTTGAGGGAAAAATGCACTCTTAGAAGTTGTCAGATTGTGAGGTTGTCAATGAGCACAAGCTTTCTGGATTGAGGGGCAGTCCTATATAATAAAGAGTTAATATGCAAATGGTTGTCATGCCCTCATGCCATCATACCATAATGGCTCAGACACTCAACACTGGGGAGAGAGGAATGGGGACCAGCCAGGCACAAATGAGATCACGAGAGAGGAATGAGGACCAGTCAGGCACAAATGAGCTCATGAGAGAGGAATGGGGACCAGCCAGGCTGCTGCCCAGGAGAGGGACAAGCCACCCGCCCTGTGGTCCCAAGAGCCAGCGCCTGTGCCTGCGGCCTGAGAGAGGGACAAGCTACCCACCCCATGGTCCTGTGCACCTGCAGCTGCGGCCTGGGCAATGCTGCCTGCCCACAGTCCCCTGCGGCTATGGCCGGCCTGGGTGAAGCGGGCCCAGGTCCTGGGTGCCTGCGGCCAGCCAGAGGGAGGGAATCCTGGGTCCTGGGTGCAGGGTGAGGCAGAGGCAGATAGGGGCAATCAGGCCAGCAAGGGAGCAGTTAGGAGCGATCAGGCAGGCAGAGGTGGTTAGGGGCGATCAGGTAGGCAGGCAGAGGGGTTACGGGTGATCAGGCAGGCAGGCAGGTGAGCGGTTAGGAGCCAGTGGTCCTGGATTGTGAGAGGCAGTCAGACATCCCCCGAGGGGTCCCGGATTGGAGAGGGTGCAGGCTGGGATGAGGGGTCCCCCTCCCCTTGTGCATGAATTTCGTGCCCTGGGCCTCTAGTTTGACAGTAAGTATCAAAGGCCTTAAAAATAGATGACTTGATCTAGGAAAGTATATTCATAGGAATTTATTACAAGGAAATAATTGGACAAGTAGGCAAGTACAGGGTTTATTGCGGCATCATTTCTATTAGCAAAATTGTCCATCAATGTAAGTTAAAGCACATTTACACACTGCAGTACTGCACATCTGAAAAACAGTGATTTTGATCTATTTTTCTCCCGTGGAACAATATCTAAAATACATGCAGAAAAAAATCAGATTACTAAATAATTTGTAATGATTTTTTTGTGAAAAGAAAGTAAAAAAGACTAAAATCATATACATTAAAGTGTTAATGGTGGTTAGTTTTCTCTAGTGGGATTTGGGATACTTTTTTTCACCCTTTATTCCCTTTTTATATGATTACTTGTTACTATGGAAATAAAAATGGTTACTACCATTTTGAAACATGACATTTTTATTACTTTGGAATAGTGAGTCACAGATTTGAAAAATAAGAGATTTCATTCTTCAACAAATATTGAGTTCTTTATTATGCTAGTAAACTCAGCCTCAGACTGATAAGCTAAACTCAAAGAGAGGGTAAGTAGGACTCATGAGGCAGAAGGAAAAGAAGCTTAAAAAAAACCCGGAGTCTGCAGAAATAATAGATCTTTATAAAAGGGATGTAGAGAAAAGGGGGAATTAAACTTCACTTGGTTTAACTGCTGCGTTGAATCATTGGCTTGTCAGGGAAAAACCTGGACAGCTGATGGTTCTTCTTGAATCAGGTAGAAAATCAAGGGAATGCCAAACAGTGCTTGGCAAATGGACCTGGAGAGCCACCCTCTAGCAGTTTCTGAAGGGACTCGCAGCTCCTTGTTCCTGAATTTGTGGAACAGGATCTGGGCCAACTCCTTCCCTTTCTGACTAGCCCAAAATGAACTCCTTATGCGAAATCTGGACCAGTTCCAACACACCCAGTGCTCAAGGTTGTCAGCCAGCTGTTGGAAGCTCACACTGACTAATTTTCTTTTCTCTTAAATGGAGCAAAATATGTTGCTTTACATACGCAGGGAACAATGAATTGAAGGACCTAATTTGCATATATCCTCAACCTTCTAAAATTAGCTTTAAGACCTGGTCAGTCTCCTTACCCATTCATTCTGCTGCACTAAACTGTTGAGATGGGGAGGGGTCACCGGGAGAACTGCCCTCTTCCATTATGATATGTAATGGGAACCCCCCAGACAATCCTCATGGTAAGGCTAGGACTTGAATACTAAGGAAGAACCTCTCTCCTTTTTGACTCTCTCACCATTGGCAAAGCTCTCTAAAAGCCCTCTGGGCTCCTGAAGGGGATGTCTGGGGAAGGGAGCAGGGACCAGCTCACTATGGGGACAAGCTGGAAGGACCACCATGCTCCTAAGAGAAGGTTAAGACCCAAGGCTGCTGGTCTTTGACTAGTTCCTTAAAATATTCTTTTTCTGTTTTTAGCATGATTTATTTATTTTTAAAATATATGTTTTTAATTGATTTCAGAGAGGAAGGGAGAGGGGGAGAGAGAGATATAGAAACATCAATGATGAGAGAGAATCACTGATCGGCTGCCTCCTGCATACTCCCTACTGGGGATCGAGCCCACAACCCAGGCATGTGCCCTGACCAGGAACTGAAGCGTGATCTCCTGGTTCATAGGTCGACACTCAACCACTGAGCCACACCGGTTGGGTAGAATATTCTTTTTTTTACTCTTAAGCTCTCATTTGAGAATGGACACTTCCTTTTATAAATTTGTATTAAATTAATATATTAGCCAACTTAGGAGCTGGATCTTAGTAGGTTGATTTTTATTTTACTTAGTGGAGAAACTTTCAAATTCCAATGGAAACTGTAGTTTTCTCTATATATTTTTAAAAATAGAATCCATTCTAAAAAAAGATATATTTTAAGAAGTAGAACATTTGGAGACATGTATTATCCTCATTCTCTGTCATCCAGTCTTAAGAGGTAGTGTATTCTAGTGGCTGATTAAAGTCAGAAGCACTGGAGTCTCTGTTTCTTCATCCATAAGGTAGTTTTTGCTCCATTGGGTTGCTGTAAAGATGAAATGAAATAATGTTTGGAAGTACACAGGGCTAGCTTGGCACAGAACTGTTAACGGAGGCCAGCAATAAGTACCACCAACACTCGGGGCATAATCCACTTAGCAAGCATCTCCAAAGAATCCTTAGGTATTTAGAAAGGTTGGCATCAGAAACTTAAAAACTTCAAAATAGTCTGTCTTTCTAGAAACACCACTGTTTGCTGTGTTATGGGGTAAATTCCCCCACGCCAACCCCTGGTCCATTCAGGTACTACGCTGGGGCTGGGTTTTCCCCTTCACCACTCCCACCTTCTCAGGGTCAAGCTTTATAAGTGTTGTTGGACTGTTGACAAAGGGGCCGTCCACAGGGGGCAGTTCAGATGGGCTCAGCAATTTCTCACATCATGGGGGATCATCTGGGGAGGTATGTGGGAACGTGACATGGGAGGCCCCTGCCCAACTCAAACAGAGAAAAACAAGTGAGAGGAAAAGGCAAATGTGCTCTTGGCTTGAGCCAACCAGGCCCCCACCAGGCCTCCTGCTACTGGTCACCTGCAAATCCTTGTCTGAGCATAAACTCTCTGATCTGCCTTGAGTGGAAATAAAAAAATTTGGAAATAACCTTTCCTGTCTCTCAGCCTTCCAGTCATAACAACTCTGATTTTTCTGCAGGCAAAGTAGATACATCTGCCCACTAGGGGAAAGGTCAGGAAGTGCTGGAAAGCAAGGAAACACAATGATTAATATTTCAAGATCTTATCTTCCACACTTGCAACGAAAGCCTTTTCTTAATTCTATGTAGTGTTGGGAATGCAAGGAAAATAGAGATAGTTGGTGGTGGGGGAGTATGGGGGCCTGGGGGCCCAGGTGCTGCCCAGGACCCAGAAGTCAGCTGGGATCTGCCCTTCCACACCAGACCCTTGTGCGTGTTTTCCTAGGAATTTCTCTGGAGGGAGGATATTACATTAGAAAGCCAAAGAGCTCCTGTGAGGCCCTGAGATGGGTGGAGGGAGAGAAGTGATCACAGAGCACTCTTGCTCTCTCCATGTGCTCAGCGTCCCCGGCATTATTTCATGCTCTGCTCTTTTGCTTCCCTTCTTCTCCCTCCCCAAGTCCTGAAGAACCAGGAAATCTCAAAGGCCAAGACAGGATCTGTTTTAAGCAAGACTATGTTTGTTAGCTGACTCCACAACTCTCTCCTTCTAGAGGCAGGGTGAGCAAGCTGAGGAGTGGTTAACAACTGCTATACTTTAAGACTGGGCCTGTCTCCATATTTCCTCTCTGATTCATGGATTAAAGTGGAATTTTCCAGGAAAGCTTGATCTGGGAGGAATCCTTCTCTTGGGTCTATAAGGTCTCTTTATGCAGCAGGAAAATCCCATCCTGTGAGCATTTGTGGGCAGTCCACTAACCGTCAGACCGAAATTAAAGAGAGCAATAGCATTCCCAGCAGAAAGGACCCCTGATGGCAGTGTGGTTTTCACACTGACAAAAGTCACAGGCTTTTTTGATGAAGTGTACAGAGGGACTTGAGTTCTCCATTTTTATTAAATAATAATATTATTACTATCAAAGGAATTTTGGAGTATGATTTTTTCTGAGCAAGTCAATTAACCTCTTTTTTTAAATTTAAATTTTGTTTTTCAATTACAGTTTTCTTACAATATTATTTTATATTAGTTTCAGGTGTATACATAGCTTTTAGACAATCATACACTCTACAAAGTGTTCCCCTTGATATTTCCAGTAGCCACCTGGCACCACACATAATTATTAAAATGTTACCGACTATATTCTCTATGCTGTACTTTACATCCCTGTGACTATTTTGTAGCTTCTAATTTGTACATACTCATTTATTTATTTATTTTTGTAAATCCTTACCCGAGGATATTTTATTACATTGATTTTAAGAGAGAATGGAAAGGAGGGAGGAAGGGGTGGAGAGAGAGAGAAACATCGACGTGAGAGAGACACAGAGATTGGATGCTTCCTGCATGTGCCCCAACCGGGGCTGGGGATCAAACCCACAACAGAGATACGTGCCCTTGACCAGGAGTCGAACCCATGACCCTTTAGTCCATGGGCTGACCACTGAGAAAAACCGGCCAGGGCCCATTTGTACTTCTTAATCCCTTCACCTTTTTCACACAGTCCCCCACCCCTCTCCCCTCTGTCAACCATCAGTCTATTCTCTGTACTTACAGGTCTGTTTCTACTTTGTTTGGTCCTTTATTTTGTTCTTTAGATTCCACATATAAGTGAAACCACATGGTATTTGTCTTTTTCTCTCTGACATGTTGCACTTAGCATAATATCCTCGAGGTTAATCTATGCTGTTGTAAATGGTAAGATTTCATTCTTTTTTATAGCCAAGTAATATTCCACTGCATATATGTACCAAAAAATTTTTATCCACTCATCTATTAATAGGCACTTATGTTGCTTTTGCATTTTGACTATTGTAAATAATGCTGTGATGAACATAGGGGTGCATATGTTTTTTCAAATTATTGTTTTGAGTTTCTTTGGCTATATACCCAGAAGTGGAATTGTTGGATCATAAAGCAGTTTCACTTTTAATTTTTTGAGGAACTTCCATACTGTTTTCCATATCACTTGACCTCTCAGTTTCCCATCTAATAAATGAAGGACTGTATAATTTTTTACATACTTTCTAGCATTTCACTATTCTTTTAAGAAATATTCTCTAGTGGTTAAAAACTTGATGTTGGGTGTTATAGGCATAATTTTTCCAGTTAACTAAATTTTAACTGTTATGGTATTTCTTGTTCATTTCCTAGATAATGGTGAGTGTATTTCTTAAAGGTTAGACCTACTTGAATAGCTTTTTGAATGTCTGACTTTTACAAGAAAATCTGAGAGAGTTAATCCCCAAAATGCTGCCACAGGGACAAAATACTAAGAGAGACTTGAAGATCAGAACCCAGTAATGATGACTGGATTTAATGTCTTCATTACTTAGGAACAGAGTAGAAGGTCTTAAAAGAGAACATGGTATGTGTGTTTGTGGGGGAGGGGGTGGGTAGGGGGTGGCAGGTATGAGATTTATGTGTACCTTTGAGTAACCAAGACGTTTTAAACTATGGGGAGTGAGTGAGCCTGAGACTGAGATGACAAGGCATCATCTTCATTTCCCAGCCACTCCTACAGGGCTATTTCTGTAGACGTGCAATCACTGTGGTTGGAGTAGAAGTGGGAGGGTACAGGATGCTTTGGTATCTTTGAAGTAAATACTTAAAAAACAAAAACATTCCTGAAAGGGAGGCCATTATTTATTTTGCTTGGCTGTTCTTCCCATTCAGCAAAACTTGCCAAGAGAATCTACTGCCCAGTTTCTTCAGGTCACTCAGAGTCAAAGGCCAGATTGGAGATAAAACCGTAGGTCTCAGTTTGCAGAGGTTTATGGGCCTCCTCTGTCTGCTATTCTTCCAGTGTGCCTCGGGTGGGCCTAATCAAAACATACCAGTCAGAGGGCGGAATGTATTCAGAAAGCACACACAGCAGCAGACACATCAGTACACCTTGGAAGCGAGATATGCTCATAGGTCCTATGGTGTTGATGTTGAGGGGGACCTACTGTTCCAGTTAATATCTCTGAGGCTTTTGGATACCAGGGAGTCTGCTGTTAGTTTTCTTTCTTCCACATATGTATACAAAGATTTCTTTCTTTACCCTGGAGTACCCTAAAGAATAACAACAACTCAATGCCCATTTTCACCCCAGACTTACCTTCATTTCAGACACACAAAAAAGAATTTTTTATATTCCATACTAGGGTTTAACCTGAAGTTGACCTTCATAGCAAAACTTCACCATGTTCTTCACACCAATCCACCAATCATTGGCCTTTTGTTAGAATGGGCCTATGGGAATCACTTTATATTATCCCCATGAAATAGTTCTCTGTCTTTGTTGCTGAAATCCAGGCTTGTCTCCCTGCATGGCTTTGATGATTTTCCACTAATATTTGTCAAAATAAAAGAAAGCTAAGTATTTAGGAAATTTGATACAACACCATGACAACTCTTTTAAAGTTTTTGATGGGAGTAATTGGTCGGCTATATACCAATCATCACCATTATCATCATCAAAAACAATAAATACCTCTAGATTGTACAACATAAATTACATTTTGCTTGCAGGACATTTTCAATCTAGCATGCCACTATTCACAACTATATTTAGCTAAGCTAAATAAATAAACTAGTATCAAACAATCATAAGAATTAAATGCTGTCACTGAGGCATGGGGTATTGGAATATTGGGGTGCACTTCTATCTCTACACATGTGAGTGTCAACTGCAGAGTTTCTTAGATTATGATTACCAAGTGGTTAATGACTTTGAACTTAACCCTCATCTTGAGAGACTGCTATAAACATAGCTTGTTATATATGAATCTTGTAACCACAAACCAAAAACCTATAATCAATACACAAAAAATACAGAAAATGGAACCCAAACAAATAACCAAAGAAAGTCGTCAATGTACATGAGAAGACAGCAAGAAAAGAAAGAAACAGAGAAGAACTACAAAAACAACCAGAAAATAATAAAGTGGCAATAAGTACACACTATCCGTAATTACTTTAAATGGACTAAATATACCAAAAGACATAAGGTGGCTGAATGAATAAAAGACAAGACCCATGCATATGCTGCCTACAAGAGACCCCCTTCAGACTGAAAGACGCACACAGACTAAAAAGGAAGGGATGAAAAAAGATGTATCTTGCAAGTGGAAATGAAAAGAAAGTTGTCTTAGTAATATTTATATAACACAAAATAGATTTCATTTTTTTATTTTATTTTATTTTTTAAATATACTTTATTGATTTTTTACAGAGAGGAAGGGAGAGGGATAGAGAGTTAGAAACATCGATGAGAGAGACACATCGATCAGCTGCCTCCTGCACAT
>NW_005364914.1:573084-579305 GCF_000412655.1 Myotis brandtii | reverse complement strand
ATTTGTACTTCTTAATCCCTTCACCTTTTTCACACAGTCCCCCACCCCTCTCCCCTCTGTCAACCATCAGTCTATTCTCTGTACTTACAGGTCTGTTTCTACTTTGTTTGGTCCTTTATTTTGTTCTTTAGATTCCACATATAAGTGAAACCACATGGTATTTGTCTTTTTCTCTCTGACATGTTGCACTTAGCATAATATCCTCGAGGTTAATCTATGCTGTTGTAAATGGTAAGATTTCATTCTTTTTTATAGCCAAGTAATATTCCACTGCATATATGTACCAAAAAATTTTTATCCACTCATCTATTAATAGGCACTTATGTTGCTTTTGCATTTTGACTATTGTAAATAATGCTGTGATGAACATAGGGGTGCATATGTTTTTTCAAATTATTGTTTTGAGTTTCTTTGGCTATATACCCAGAAGTGGAATTGTTGGATCATAAAGCAGTTTCACTTTTAATTTTTTGAGGAACTTCCATACTGTTTTCCATATCACTTGACCTCTCAGTTTCCCATCTAATAAATGAAGGACTGTATAATTTTTTACATACTTTCTAGCATTTCACTATTCTTTTAAGAAATATTCTCTAGTGGTTAAAAACTTGATGTTGGGTGTTATAGGCATAATTTTTCCAGTTAACTAAATTTTAACTGTTATGGTATTTCTTGTTCATTTCCTAGATAATGGTGAGTGTATTTCTTAAAGGTTAGACCTACTTGAATAGCTTTTTGAATGTCTGACTTTTACAAGAAAATCTGAGAGAGTTAATCCCCAAAATGCTGCCACAGGGACAAAATACTAAGAGAGACTTGAAGATCAGAACCCAGTAATGATGACTGGATTTAATGTCTTCATTACTTAGGAACAGAGTAGAAGGTCTTAAAAGAGAACATGGTATGTGTGTTTGTGGGGGAGGGGGTGGGTAGGGGGTGGCAGGTATGAGATTTATGTGTACCTTTGAGTAACCAAGACGTTTTAAACTATGGGGAGTGAGTGAGCCTGAGACTGAGATGACAAGGCATCATCTTCATTTCCCAGCCACTCCTACAGGGCTATTTCTGTAGACGTGCAATCACTGTGGTTGGAGTAGAAGTGGGAGGGTACAGGATGCTTTGGTATCTTTGAAGTAAATACTTAAAAAACAAAAACATTCCTGAAAGGGAGGCCATTATTTATTTTGCTTGGCTGTTCTTCCCATTCAGCAAAACTTGCCAAGAGAATCTACTGCCCAGTTTCTTCAGGTCACTCAGAGTCAAAGGCCAGATTGGAGATAAAACCGTAGGTCTCAGTTTGCAGAGGTTTATGGGCCTCCTCTGTCTGCTATTCTTCCAGTGTGCCTCGGGTGGGCCTAATCAAAACATACCAGTCAGAGGGCGGAATGTATTCAGAAAGCACACACAGCAGCAGACACATCAGTACACCTTGGAAGCGAGATATGCTCATAGGTCCTATGGTGTTGATGTTGAGGGGGACCTACTGTTCCAGTTAATATCTCTGAGGCTTTTGGATACCAGGGAGTCTGCTGTTAGTTTTCTTTCTTCCACATATGTATACAAAGATTTCTTTCTTTACCCTGGAGTACCCTAAAGAATAACAACAACTCAATGCCCATTCTTACCCCAGACTTACCTTCATTTCAGACACACAAAAAAGAATTTTTTATATTCCATACTAGGGTTTAACCTGAAGTTGACCTTCATAGCAAAACTTCACCATGTTCTTCACACCAATCCACCAATCATTGGCCTTTTGTTAGAATGGGCCTATGGGAATCACTTTATATTATCCCCATGAAATAGTTCTCTGTCTTTGTTGCTGAAATCCAGGCTTGTCTCCCTGCATGGCTTTGATGATTTTCCACTAATATTTGTCAAAATAAAAGAAAGCTAAGTATTTAGGAAATTTGATACAACACCATGACAACTCTTTTAAAGTTTTTGATGGGAGTAATTGGTCGGCTATATACCAATCATCACCATTATCATCATCAAAAACAATAAATACCTCTAGATTGTACAACATAAATTACATTTTGCTTGCAGGACATTTTCAATCTAGCATGCCACTATTCACAACTATATTTAGCTAAGCTAAATAAATAAACTAGTATCAAACAATCATAAGAATTAAATGCTGTCACTGAGGCATGGGGTATTGGAATATTGGGGTGCACTTCTATCTCTACACATGTGAGTGTCAACTGCAGAGTTTCTTAGATTATGATTACCAAGTGGTTAATGACTTTGAACTTAACCCTCATCTTGAGAGACTGCTATAAACATAGCTTGTTATATATGAATCTTGTAACCACAAACCAAAAACCTATAATCAATACACAAAAAATACAGAAAATGGAACCCAAACAAATAACCAAAGAAAGTCGTCAATGTACATGAGAAGACAGCAAGAAAAGAAAGAAACAGAGAAGAACTACAAAAACAACCAGAAAATAATAAAGTGGCAATAAGTACACACTATCCGTAATTACTTTAAATGGACTAAATATACCAAAAGACATAAGGTGGCTGAATGAATAAAAGACAAGACCCATGCATATGCTGCCTACAAGAGACCCCCTTCAGACTGAAAGACGCACACAGACTAAAAAGGAAGGGATGAAAAAAGATGTATCTTGCAAGTGGAAATGAAAAGAAAGTTGTCTTAGTAATATTTATATAACACAAAATAGATTTCATTTTTTTATTTTATTTTATTTTTTAAATATACTTTATTGATTTTTTACAGAGAGGAAGGGAGAGGGATAGAGAGTTAGAAACATCGATGAGAGAGACACATCGATCAGCTGCCTCCTGCACATCCCCTACTGGAATGTGCCCGCAACCAAGGCACATGCCCTTGACTGGAATCAAACCCGGGACCCTTCAGTCCCCAGGCCGACGCTCTATCCACTGAGCCAAACCAATCAGGTCACAAAATAGATTTTAACAAAGACTGCACCATGAGATTATAGACTATAGTAATCAAAACAGTATGGTACTAGCACAAAAACAGACACATAGATCAGTGGAACAGAATAGAGACCCCAGGAATAAACTCATGCTTGTATGGTCAATTACTTTACAACAAAGGAAGCAAGAATATACAGTGGGAAAAAGATAGTCTCTTCAAAAAATGGTGCTGGGAAAACTGGGAAGATACATTAAAAATAAAAACTAGGCCATTTCCTTATGCCATATATAAAAATAAATTCAAATGGATTAAAGACTTAAATGTAAAACCTGAAAGGATAAAACTTCTAGAAAAAAAACATAGGCAGTAAACTCTCTGACATTGGTTTTAATAAATGGCCCGGGGGAAGCCAGCCCGGGTCTGGGTGCCTGCCGGCGGTGGAGGAGGGAAGCCCAGGTCCCGGGTGCCAGAGGGAAGCCGGTGCAGGCAGCCGGGGGAAGGAGGAAGGCCTACTCTTGCACGAGTTTTCATGCATCGGGCCTCTAGTATATACTAGTACAGATTTTGGTTGTGTCTCCTTGGGCAACGAAAGGAAAAATAAACAAATGAGACCATATCAAACTAAAAAACTGTTGCACAAAGAAGGAAACCATCAGCAGGAAGAAGAGGCAACCTACTGAATGGGAGAAGATATTTGCAAATGATATATCTGATAAAGCGTTAATATCCAAAATAAATACATACAACTCAACATAAAAAACAACAACAATCCAATTAAAAATTGGGCTGAAGACCTGAATAGACAATTCTCCAAAGAAGATATACAGATGGCCAACAGACATATGAAAAGATGCTCAACAACATTAATCATCAGAGAAATACAAATCAAAACTACAATGAGATATCACCTCACACCTGTCAGAATGGCTATTATGAAAAAGACAACTAATAACAGGTATTGGCGAGGATGTGAGGAACGGAAACCCTTGTGCACTGTTGAGATTGTAAATTAGTGCAGCCAGTATGGAACACAATAAGGAGTTCCCTTAAAAAAATTTAAAATAGAATTATAATATGACCCAGCAATTCCACTTCTGGATATATATCTCCCGCTCCTAAAAGAAAACAAAAACAATAACTAAAAAAGATATATGCACCATTTGTTCATTGCTGAACTGTTTACAATAGTCAAAATATGGAAGCTACTTAGGTGTCCATTGATAATGGATAAAGAAGATGTGGTGCATACCTACCATGGAGTTTTACTCAGCCATAAATGAAATCTTGTGATTTGTGACAAAATGGGTGGACCTAGAGAATATTATATTAAGTGAAATAAGTCAGAGAGAGAAAGATGAAAACCATATGATTTCACTTGTATGTGGAGTCTAAAAAGCAAAACAGATGAACAACCAAAAACAAAACAGAAACAAACTCATGGATACAGAGAACAAACTGATGGCTACCAGAGGGGAGGGGGATTGAGGGGATTGAGGAAAAAGGTGAAGGGGATTAAGAAATACAAACTTTTAGTTATAAAATAATGTACAGGATAGGGAATAAATAGTATTGTAATAACTATGTGTGGTGACAGATGGTTACTAGACTTATTGTGGTGATCACAAGGTATACAAATGTGTAATCACTATGTTGCACACCTGAAACTAATATAATGTATGTCGACTATAATTAAAAATAACTGAATACCCCCCAAACTTAAAGATTACCAAATGCAAGCAGTAAAAAGTTAGTCCCTAAAAAGAAAAATAATGTTCACTGCCAATTTAGAGAGATGGCATAAACCCCTCCTATTAAAATTCAAGTTTCAAGGTATTGATTCTGGTCTAATAGTGTTGTCTCTTATGGATCCCTTTTTGCCCTTAAAATCAGATTGAGGTCCATTAAAACCAGGTTACAATGAGCTGGCATTTTTATTTAATTCCTTCCCATAGGAACAGTGTGTCCAAGCAGCCATCCCATCTGCATAATGTAAGGCAGGTTATCCTTCCAGCAAGCCCACATCTACCTCCTTCGAGAGGACAAGAGCTAAATAGACCCATCGAGATCCAGTGAGCATCTGGAATAAGGTGTATGATACAAGCTCAACGAAGCACACTGCAAATGGATTTAAACAGGCCAGTTGTTAGAATAGAATTTTCTCAGATTATCAAATGTATGTTTGCTGCCCATTGGTGCTTGGAATTATTGATTGGCTCCTGGGGTCACATGTAGGCATTTATCCCAGGGCTTAACAAACAACACACAATTCTGTATTCTTTCTCTACCTGTAGACTTTCTATCACTTGGCATAGAAATCATGTAAAAGAGAAACTCTAACTCACAGACCAAACAATCATAGTAAGGTTTTTTTTTTTTAAATTAATATTTTAATATCAGGAAGGAAAGAGGAAATTCCTGAATCTGAGTGCCAGAGTTTAAAAAAGTGAATGAGTCTAATTTTAGTGGTTTAATCCAATCATGGGGACTTGAAACTAAGTACTTGTCGTAAGTGGCTGAAAAATGAGAGAAAAGCCAAGTATTATTTTTCCTACATGGAAAACTGAAGGTAAATCTATTTAATGTAGGAAACATACCTTATTTTCTTCCTGAATCAGATTAATCGCCCATCTCTCTCTGTTCTGACAGTGGTTTATCAATTTAAATTTTATTTTGGAGCCCGGGAGCCACCCTCCATGATATCTGCCAGATGGCTAAAAGGGTATTCATTGTGCTCTTAATTTTTACTTGATAATCTATTTTGTGTTCATGAATTTCCATGAAATTTTTTATCTTTTCTTGTGTGTGTGTGGTAGCAATGATGAGACTATCAGACAATTGCTGTCATTTTTATAAGTATACTAGAGGCCCGGTGCACAAAAATTTGTGCACTCGGGGGGCGGGGGAGGGGGAGGTCCCCCAGCCCGGCCTGTGCCCTCTCCCAGTCTGGGACCCCTCGGGAGATAACGACCTGCTGGCTTAGGCCTGCTCCCGGGTGGCAGAGGGCAGGCCCAATCCCTAAGTGCAGCCCCTGGTCAGGCTCAGAGCAGGGCCGATTGGGGAGTTGGGGCGCCGCCCCGTCATGCACAGAGCAGGGCGGATCGGGAGGTTGCGATGCCACCCTCAGTCACGCTCAGGGTAGGGCCGATTGGGGGGTTGGGGCACCGCCCCCTGTCACACTCAAGGCAGGGTCGATGGGGAGGTTGCGGCGCCACCCCCTGTCACGCACAGAGCAGGGCCAATCAGGGGGTTGGGGCGCTGCCCCCTGTCACGCACAGAGCAGGGCCCATCAGGGGGGTTGGGGCAC
>NW_005364914.1:556255-572256 GCF_000412655.1 Myotis brandtii | reverse complement strand
GCGAGTGACTGAAGCTTCCAACCGCTCCTTGTTTTCTTCTCTTTTTTTTTTTTTTTTCTGGGCCAGTTTTAGCTTTGAGGCCTTGCTGCTGAAAACATAGATACAATGTTGCGGTCCGAGCCCGGCTGAATGGAAGCCCTTTTCTGGGGTTTTGTTTAGCTTCTTATTTGCAACATAGTATATAGTTGCTTAGAGTTGCAACTGAGAGGCTGGCAAGTTAGGCGGGGAACGTTGGAGTCTGCAGCAAGCAAGCCTCCCTGCTCGCTTCAGTGCCTGGCTGCCGGCCGCCATCTTGGCTGACAGTTAATTTGCATATACTCACTGATTAGCCAATGAAAAGGGTAGCGGTCGTACGCCAATTACCATGTTTCTCTTTTATTAGTGTAGATTAGGCCATCCGGAAGAGTCTGATGGAGTGTACACAAGTAGCTACACCTATATAGGTAAATGTCATAAAACAGCTCTATTTTCAATTCTTTGCTTCAAGCTAACAAGTTCCATCTGCTTTCTTCCTGTTATGATGAAGGGTTTCTGGGTCTCCTGTGTGCCTGGGCCTGTGTGGGGTTGGCACCTGAGACCAAACAGTGGCACAGCTGATGGAAAGCAAGCACAATTTTGGCACAAGGGGAGGTATTTTCAGCATCTGTCAACTCTTTCTTCTGTCTCCTCTTTGCCTCCTTGCATTTGGGATTGACGCTGTTGTCTGTTTTCTACCCACAGGGAGGCAAGAGTGTAAAAAGCACTTGAAGGCTCAGAGGGGGTTTTTCTGCAGAGGTAGCAGTAATTTTAATTAAGAAGGGGAAGTTTTTGAAATGGGTCAGTTTCTTAAGGACTGCTATTGGCAGCTTGCCTAGAAACTGGTCTTTCCTGCTCCACATCATGGGGCAGCCCCTCCTGGGAAGCAGAACTGAAACAATAAGACAGAGAGAAAAGGAAGGCCAGGATGGCGGCTGGAGTTATCGGAGCCTGGGGACATTGCTCAGCAGTCAGTGAGGTTATTGACTTGACAGTTAATTGGGCAAGTTTGTGGTCTTAAAGGACCTGAAGACCTTAGACTCATTTTAAGGGGGCGGCTGTCAAACCACAATTACTACCTTGAGAAATGGATGCAAAAAGGAGCAGAGTTAGTAAGGAGCACAGATTAGCATACCCATCGGCTTAGGGTTTGCAAGGGATAAACTGAGCCAGGTGAAGCTAAATGACAGATATCAAGCACCAAGTGTTTGAGATTGTTTAAAAAGTTATTGGTTTTCCTAACTAGCCAGAGATGTTTCTCCAACCTAGCCGTAAAACGCAGGCAGGGTTAGGCAAATAGGAAGGCTCAGAGGGAGATGGGAAACTATAGCAGCAACAGCAACAGTGAAATCAGGTAGCACAGAAACGGAAACTATTGCAGGATCAGTGTGAGAAAAGCCTACAGCAATGTCATTCTGGAGGCAGGACGAGTGTGAGTCCCAAGGGGCGGCTGAGACCCAAAGGCCAGCACACCGTATATGATTCCACATGAGCATTCTTAGGTGACAGTAACTCTGGTGTGAAACATTTGTGATTGTTTTGTGCATGTCTGTTTAACACAACTGTAGCTCCAAGACGGCAAGCACATTACCTGTCTCACTGCTCCCACTTTCGGAGCCCTCTGGGGGCACCCCTAAAAGATCACACTGCTTCCTCGCTGCAAATGGTCTCGGAGCCTTTCAGAGTGATCAGGCGGGCGTGGGAGGGGAGATCTGTTTGCAGTCTCTGCCGCGATTCTGGTCTTCTCGATGTGTTTTTTTTTAGAGTGACAAATAAAGCTCTGTTCAGGGTTGTTAAAATAGAAACTCCTGAGCTGGGTGTCAGGTCCCTAGGCTCCCGGACAAAGCCTGGCAGTACCCCACTCCTGGATAAAGTTACAGCTGATGACCAACTGACCAGCAAGTTTCGTCCCCGGGTTGTCATGTTACCTAGGCCTACAGAAATGTCATCCAATTAGGACTATCCTGGCTGGAGTGAGTGGGTATCACCTTTTAGTATAAACTCAGTGTGTGAGAGAAAGAGATAGGGAAAGGGGTAGAGGTGGGGAGAGGAAAGAGTTAGGGAGAGGGGCAGAGGGGAGAGAGGGTAAAGAGAGAGGGAGGGAGAATATAGAAAGGGGGAGAAGGGGAGAGGGAAGGGAGAGGCTCTGACTATAGGGAATGGATGAGATACAAAGAAGTTTTTTCAGTCCGTTACGACTCTAATTTCTGCCTCCTTGGTTCCTGCTATTTCACCTCAAAACTAACTCCTCTTCTTTGGAGGATGTAATTGAATTCAGTGCCAGCCCAGCCATGGCTGACTTTGGATCCAGGCCCCACAAACTTCTTTTGGGTGCTCAGTGACAGTGGAAATGTACAGAACTCTTTTGTCTATGTACCTGTGCTCTTTTGAAAATTCTGTCTTAAGTTACTTCTGTGAGCAGAGTGGCAATAGAAGATACCCACCAGTAAGCTTGTGGCTGCAGACACACAGCAGGGCTGTGTCCCACTATGTCTCAAGATGGGATTTTTATCTATGGAACACTGTCCCCTTTTATTTCCTCCACTTCTCCCTGTTACTTCCCTTTTTCTTTTTGTTCTCTCAACAGACCATAATATGGCTCAGAAAGCTATGTTATTTATCAAAATGCACTAAGATATTTTTTTCCTTTATAAATGTAAAAGTTGAAAATTACAGTTTATTATTTGGTAGGCCTAATATATTATATTTTCCATTCTCCTATCCTAATATATAAAGAGCCAGGGTCCGTCACGACCTAAACGTCCAGTCGGACGACTGAACACCAGGCTAGGGTCCCGGACGGTGCAGCGGAAGTCAGTCCTGGGTCCCAGCCTCCCGTGGCGTGGTGGTGGGAGTGAGCTGTGGGAATGGAGCCATGTTGCGATTGGACTGGCCTCTGGGTCCCTTCCCCCCCCCCCCCACCCCCCTGGCCTGCAGGCCTGGAGAACCAGAGCCATGCTGCAATGGGACTGGACCCTACCCGAGGGGTCCCGGATTGTGAGAGCATGCAGGCTGGGCTGAGAGACCGCCCCCCCCACCAAGTGCACAAATTTTCATGCACCAGGCTTCTAGTGAGTCAATAAAAACCCCCAATCTCTAGCTAAATTGAGAGCAAATTTACCAAACTACATACTAGGAAGAGTTAATTAGTTGTTTTTGGTTTGTTTTGTTTGTTTTTTTAAGTTTCTTGTATCTTTGCTTTTTCAGTCTAGCAAATTGAAATACTGATCCTTATATAAATTCAAGAAATGTGTTCAAAGTGCAGTCTATCACTTATTTACATACCTCAGTATCAGTCTCATTAGCCACCCCCTTGCACACTCCTAACAATAACTGAGGTCAGGACTCCATTGTTGAGCAGGAAAGAGCACTCTAGCAACATAGGGAAGAAACAAGTTTTCCATTTGTGCAAAGGTCTCCCAGGTTAACACAATAGCTATAACTACCATTTAAAAGCAAACGGTATATGTCAGGCATCATGGTCAGTGTAAGAGTGTGTATTTTTATTTCCTGCAACAGCTTCGTAGAAATATTTTCCCTAACTTTATAGGTAAGAAAATTAAGCCTCTAAGAAGTTATTTAACTTGCTAAAGTCCATGAAGCTAGAAAATGGCTAAGAATGCATGCTCCCAGGATCTCCTTGTTAGATGGACATGAATCAATTTGGCTCTTGATCAATAGATCTTATTAACGACTCACTTGCCCCCTCCCAGTTTATAAAGCACTATCACATACATTGTTTCCTCTCATTCACACCTCAGAACAGTTCTGTGAGTAGGTCATTATAATGCCACTCCACAGATGAATAAATTGAGGGCCAAATTAGTGAAAATAGGACACCAAGTCAATCCTAGGGACATTTGTGAATGTACTCTAGCTAAAGACCAATATATGATTTCAGAAGAGTAAGTTAAATGAGCAGGCTCCTCTCCAGAGAATTCTGATTGATCAGATATGAACAATATAAAAATAAATAATTTCCTTAACGTTTGGACTGAAGGAGGACAGCAAGGGCAAGGATTGCTGTTTTTACAACCTGGATCAGTGCACAGTGGAGGCTGGTGTGTGTGTGTGTGTGTGTGTGTGTGTGTGTGTGTGTGTGTGTGTGTGTGTGTGTTTGTTCACCTGTGCACCTGATATTACTTCCCTGGCAGCTGAGGGTGCATGAGGAGTGCTGAGGTTTTCCTTATCCCACCAGGGCATGGAAAGGCAATTATCTCAGTGGGTTATAGCCTGCCCTGGAGTGTGTTGTCTTAGACTGTACCCTACAGAGAGGCCCAAAGGGATCCTCCTTTCAAGGGGCCAGCTTGGACCTTCCCAAGAACTGCCAGGCATTTAAGATACAGCCTTCACATTACCTACCTTACACACACTGCCCACCAAATCCTTCCAATTGTATCCCCAAAGCCTTCACACTCTTTCAACTCAAACATGTTGCCTACCCACATTCAAACTGCATTGTGACAAAATTGATGTCTCTTTTTATAATTCAGGACCTGAGGGCTACAGCTACCTTAGAGAACTGTCTGGTGGCCAAAGAGAGAAATCTCTGTTTTAAAACGGCTTTTTCCAGGGGTTCTTCTCTGGGGACCATCCTATACAATAAAAGCCTAATATGCAAATCAACCAAACTGAGGAATGACCAGTTGCTATGACATGCACTGACCACCAGGAGGCAGACACTCAATGCAGGAGCTGCCCCCAGCCTGCAGGCCCCAGGCCAGCCAAGGCAGGTGCCTGCGGGGGCCCCTTGATCGCCCCGCTGGTTGCCCCCCAGAGGGAGGTGACTGATGGCGGCAATGGGGGCGGGGCTGGTGAGTGGGTGGCACCAGGCCAGACAAGGCAGGTGCCAGCGGGGGCCCCCTGATCGCCCTGCTGGTCACCCCACAGATTGGTCCCAATCACCGGCCAGGCCTAGGGACCCTACCTGTGCACGAATTTTGTGCACCAGGCCTCTAGTTATCAATAAAGCTGAAGAAAGAGGCCACACCCACCCTAGCCCATGTCATGAATGTGTATTGAGTATTATTACCTTGGGGTATTATTGATTCCTTTTGGGTATTACTGATTCTAGGAGATTTCTTCAAATCTCTGGGCCATATGGTTCAGTTCCTCTCTATAATATCACAAGAACTCACTGATGTAATAGGAAATATCCACAAATCTGCATTTATGTCCAGAGCTAAAAGGGGTAAGTAATATTGCTTCTGACTGTGCTAAAATGAAATAATTATCTACGTTTGCTACTTCTTTCCCAGCATCTGTCCCTTCCCTGTTATACTATACCAGTGGTCGGCAAACTGCGGCTCGCGAGCCACATGCGGCTCTTTGGCCCTTGAGTGTGGCTCTTCCACAAAATACCAACTTCTGCGCATGGGCCATGAAGTTTCAATCGCACTGTACATGCGCGCCTGCACGTGGTATTTTGTGGAAGAGCCACACTCAAGGGGCCAAAGAGCCGCATGTGGCTCGCGAGCCGCAGTTTGCCGACCACTGTACTATACCATTGTTTAGGAAATTGGCTTCTTGCAATGATTCTTGAAGCCAGAGCTATTGTCTGTGCTGCCTCTTCAAATTATTTTTCTATTGGACACTGCCCACCCAGGGCTGGAAGAGGAACAGGCCAGGGTGTTTCTGTTCTTGTGTAATTGTTAGTACTGTCTGTGTCAGCACGGCTGCGAGTCAGCTTGTTTGTCACATGTCACCAAGCCTCACTGGGCAACCACTGGAATAATGGCCACTTAATCCAGCTACAGAGAAGCTGGAACCCTCGGGGAGCCGAGCGCTGCTCTTCTTTATGGAGAGGCTCTACCTAGAACTAGGCAATTACATCCCAAGTCAGCGTTTACCTAAATACACTCTGTTTAAAAAGAAGAAGAAAGGCACCCTTGAAGGGTTAACACCTCGGAACAGTTGGAAACTTGTTAAGAGAGTTTTTTTTCTTCCTAACACATTTTAGAGTTTAGGAAAACCTAGAAATGAAATGCCTAAAAAAAGCTAGTTCCTCTCTCTCTGTATTTCTAAATCATTTTGTATCTTTTAAAAAATCTGTGTGTGTAATCTTCAGGGAGGAAGGCAAAGGATATATATGCTGTTGCTGACTTCCTATTTTTAAATATAGTATTTTAATACCAACAAGTCAAACTTGCTATTTTGAAATTATGTAGCAACGATGCTGAGTTTTAAAATAATGCAATTCTGAGCCCCTTCCCAACCCCCTTTTCATCCTTTCTAAAGTGTAGGGCCTTCAGAATCCCAACGGACTAGTGTTTTCTGGAGGCTGAATTCAAGTTTACCATTGCCCTATCTGTGTGCAGCAAGTAGAATTTGCTTAACAACAAGATACTATAAACTCATTCTCAGGATGATTGCAACACTTACAAAAAAAGGACTTTCATCACATTTTAAACTATTTTAACATTTTTGTTTGAAGGCAAACAATTAGTGGACAGATTACAAAGCAGTAGCTCAGCTATGACAGATAATTTTTATGGGTTACTTGAAAGCATCAAAACGTTTTCAAAATTCTGTAATTTCTCACTAACTTACAATAGGCTTCCTTTTCTTTATTTCAAATGGGTGAGATTTTACTGACCACTGAAAATGGGATACTCCTGGGAGGGTTTCCGAACGGGGTACATACTTGGCTAACTATGTGGGTTAGTCAGATGGCAGAGCAGACATGGACCCTGCATTGAAGTTCTCATTTATTTGTAAGTGTAAATGTTTTTCATTTTTATTTAAAAATTTTTTTAGCACCTTTAGGCACTGTGTTACATGCTGAAGATGACAGAAAACAAAATATACACATTGCCTAGGCTTGTTCTCATAGAACTTATAGTCAAAAGGGAATAGAGAAGTTATCATCCAATACATGCTTTGATGGACTGAATTGTGTTCCCCTGAATTTTGTGCTGAAGCCCTAACCCTCAATGTGACTGTATTGAGATAGAGCCTTTAATGAGGTAATTAAAGATAAATGAGGTTATAAAGGTAGGGCCCTAATCCGATAGGACTGGTGCCCTTATAGGAAGAGACAGCAGAGTGTTCTGGGTATGTGCACAGAGAATAGGCCATGTGAAGACACAGCAAGAAGGCAGCCATCTCTGAGCCAAGGAGAGAGGCCTCTACGATGGTACTTTGATATTGGACTTCCAGCCTTCCAGAACTGTGAGAAAAATAAACTTCTGTTGTTTGAGCCTCCCAGTCCGCAGTACTCTGCTATGGCAGCCCAAGCTGACTAATATGATAGGGAAGTGCAGAGTTCTTTGGAGGCATATGGAATGGGCCCCTCCGCCAAATCTGAAGAAACAGCGGTTGGAGAGGGGTGACGGAGGAGGAGTGTTTTGGTGGAGGTTGCAGTGTAGGTGAAGCCACGAGGCAAAGAGAGCATGGCCTGGAGATGTGAGACAGAGGAAAAGCAAGTTCAATAACCTCGAGCCTAGAGGGTGAGGGTGCTGGTTCTGGAACAGATGAAACTCTGCAAGTGCATGACTTCTCAGAACTAGTCAACACAACCCAACTATTCTTCTCTCTTGAGATCCCTTCTTTCCCCTTTGGGCTTCCATAATACCACATTCTCTTGGTTATCTCTACTTTGTTGGTTACTCTGAGTCCCCTTTGGCCTCTTCTTTCCCCTGCTCAACCTTTAAATATTAGAGTTTCCCAAGGTTCAGTCCTTGACCTTTTTCTCTGCTCTTTTACATTCCTTCCAAATGTGATTTTTATCCAGTTACATGGCTCTAAATAAACTCTATATGTCTGTGGCCTCCAAATCTCTATCTGCCATGACCTCTTCCTCAAATGTAGATTTACATGTTCATTTGATTCCTTGATATCTGTCTTTAGTTGTTCAATAGGTAATTCAAACATAATACTCAATTAGATAGAATGCTACTGGATTGTAAAAGGTACTTATACATTGAAGTCTGCATTCTTTCCTCTCTTCAATGCCCACAACTACCTTGAGAATGAACCAGGCTAGTCTTCGAGAAAATGAGGGGCCACATGGACCATATGCCCAGTTAACATCAGTTGTGTAAAGCCCAAATCATCAGAACTGCCCAGCCAATCTGTAGAGTCATAATAAATAACAAATGCTAGTTATTTTAAGTCACTTGTGGAAGGGGAGGTTTATTATATAACAGCTAGTGGCCCGGTGCACAAAATTCATGCATGGGAGGGAGGGGGTACCCTCAGCCCAGCCTGCACCCTCTCCAATCGGGGACCCCTTGGGAGATGTCCGACTGCCGGTTTAGGCCCGATCCCTGTGGACATCCCTCTCGCAATCTGGGACCACTGGCTTCTAACTGCTCACCTGCCTGCCTGCCTGGTCACCCCTAACTGCCTGTGCCTGCCTGCCTGCCTGCCTGATTGCCCCTAACCTCTCTGCATGCCTGCCTGATCACCCCTAACCTCTCTGCCTGCCTGCCTGATTGCCCCTAACTGCCTCTGCCTGCCTGCCTGATCACCCCTAACTGCCCTCCCCTGCTGGCCTGATCTCACCCCCAACAGCCCTCCTCTGCCAGCATGATCTCGCCCCCAACTGCCCTCCCCTGCAAGCCTGATCTTGCCCCAAATGGCCCTCCCCTGCTGGCCTGATCGCCCCTAACTGCCTCTGCCTCGGTCCCCATCATCATGGCTTTGTCCGGAAGGAAGTCGGACATCCGGAAGATGGCTGGTCAACCTGGTCTAATTAGCATATTACCCTTTTATTAGTATAGATAGATTATATAGGATAGGATTGCTTAAATGGGGGAGAAAAGCCTTTTTCAGCAGGAGGAGATGCTCTTGGCAGACAAAAATACATAATCCCTATATCTGGACTGATAGCCAGCCATATGCACTATACTGCCAAAGTGGTCATTAAAAAATTGAACCACTTTCTTACACCTTACACCAAACAGCTATTGCCCTTAAAACCCCTCCTCAGCCCCCACCGTAGGTTCTGCCTTGGCAGTTCACCCAGAGTAGGTTCTGATTGGTCGGTTTCTATGCCAGTCAGCATCAAAGGCTCCTCCTCCTAGGCAGCCATTGGCTCCTCGCACTTCACCCAGATTTGGTTCTGATTGGTTGGTTTCTATGCCAGTCAGCATCTCCGGGACTATCAACAGGCCTGATCAGAGAGGCAGGGCTGATCAGCAGCCCCAGCAGAGGCCCGGAGAGAAACAAAGGTGCGGCTGCTGGCCAGGCCCCGAAAGAGAGAGGCAAGGACTGATCAACAGCTGCCACGGAGGCTACAGATCAGACCCTGCTTCTCTCTGCAGGCCTCTCTTTGGGCCTGATCTGCAGCCCCCTCGGCAGTCAGTGCTGGGTTGTGGTGCCTGTAGCAGCGGCAACCCAGCACTGACTGCAGGACTGACTTCCACTTGGTCTAGCCTTTAGTCGTTTTGGATGTTACGGACCCTGGGTTTTATATATTAGGATAGCTCACTCATATGTGTGGAAAATTTCTAACCTTTTTTAATATAGAAGACTAGAGGTCTGGTGCAAGAATTTGTGCATGGACGGGGTCCCTTGGCCTGGCCAGTGATCGGGGCTGATTGGAGTGGTCTCAATTGGGGCCATTTCTATTGGGGCCGTCTGGCCCAGTCCTGACAGGGTCCGATCGGGGACGGCTGGCTGGGGGGAGGGACTGTGGTAGGTTGGCCAGCTGTGGGAGGTTGGCTGTGGGAGCATACTGATCACCAGGGGGCAGCTCCTGCATTGAGCATTTGTTCCCTGGTGGTCAGTGCACGTCATAGCGACCAGTCAACCAGTCATTTGGTCGACTGTTTGTAATGGTTGCTTAGGCTTTTATATATACTAGAGGCCTGGTGCACAAAATTCATGCACAGGTGTGTGTGTGGGGGTCCCTCAGCCAGGCCTGCACCCTCTTGCAATCCGGAACCACTGGCTCCTAACTGCTCGCCTGCTGCCTGCCTGCCTGATCGCTCCTAACCACTCTGCATCCCTGCCTGATCGCCCTAACCGCCTCTGCCTCGGCCCCCGCCGCCGCGACTTCATCCAGAAGGTTGTCTGGAAGGACGTCCGGAATGACATCCCAAAAGTCGTTTGGCTGTCCAGTCTAATTAGCATATTACACTTTAATTATTATAGATAGATGAGGGGACACCTGAAGAGAGGAACTTGTGGGAGTAGGGGATTCCCAAACTACATCTTCCAGGTCTGTCAATTTTCATTGCTGGATTTCTTGAGATGGATAATTTCTAAATTGGGCATGCTTCCCATAAAACATGCTGCTATGGCTCTCCCTGAGTAAGATGGTTCTTCTGAGTTAGCTCTGCTAATAGATCATCATCCTTTGATATAAAAAAATGTATGATTGTAAACTTTCCATCTCTATGTATGGAAGGCTATGGTAGGACAATGCTGGATGAGTGCTGGTTACTGGACTGAGAAATGTGGAAGCTATTAAAGGTGGCAGCACAAGGCTGTTCCATTAATAAAGGATCTTTAAATGGGAGCAATCACAACAGTACATGGACTGGTCCCTGTTAAGATGAATTTCCAGCAATTTCTTTGGCAATTACTCTTCCCTTCTCTTCTGAGAGGTCATGGCCAGCCTCTGGCCAGAGTTTCACATAATGGCTGCTCACTCTTTCCAGGCTACAGTGATGTCATTCATTTGCCAAAGGATTTCCATCAACCCCTAATTGGCTGCTAATCTTTACCCTCTGTTTCTTCCCCTATGTCATTGAATATGTTATAAAAATGCATTTTAACACCTAGCTTAGTATCCTTCATTGTTTCTTTGTAGAAAGTCTGGTGCCATCACTTGGATGTCTCTTGACAGACATAGATGTCAGAGGGGCCCCAAGAAGAAAACAACACACATTACCACACGCTCGATTCAGCTCTCATTGGTCTGGAGTGGCTGCAGCATGGTGTCCTCACTGACAGAAGGATCCTCCAGGCTGGCTCTCAGGGCATGAAAGGATATGGTAGTTCTCAGAGCATGGAACAATGTAATGCACTGCTTAATGATGGAGATACATTGTTCTGAGAAATGTGTTTTTAGGTGATTTCATTGTTACGTGATCACAGAGTGCACTTACACAAACCTGGATGGTATAGCCTACTACACACCTAGACTATATGGTATAGCCCAGTGGTCGGCAAACTGCGGCTCAGCAAACCGCGGCTCGCGAGCTACATGTGGCTCTTTGGCCCCTTCAGTGTGGCTCTTCCACAAAATACTGGCTCTTCCACAAAATACTGACTTCTGCGCATGGGCCACGAAGTTTCAATCGCACTGTACGTGCACGCCCGCACATGGTATTTTGTGGAAGAGCCACACTGAAGGGGCCAAAGAGCGCATGTGGCTTGTGAGCTGCGGTTTGCTGACCACGGGTATAGCCTATTGCTCTGAAGCTACAAGGTTACACAGCATGTTATTGCTGTATAACAACACAAGATTCAATCAACCACAGGAGAAAAGGATGCAATCAAGAGATGCGCAAAACAGGAGAGGCATGAGGCCACTGCTGGTGTAGCAAGGCATGCTGTTTTACAGCAAACTTTTATTTTATTTTATTTTTTAAAATATATTTTTATTGATTTCAGATGGGAAGAGAGAGGGAGAGAGAGAATCATTGATTGGCTGCCTCCTGCAACCCCCTACTGGGGATTGAGCCCGCAACCCTGGGCATGTGCCCTTGACCAGAATTGAACCTGGGACCCATTGGTCCGCAGGCCGATGCTCTATCCACTGAGCCAAATCAGCTAGGGCCAAACTTTCTTTTTATAAGTAGAAAGAGTACACTCTACATGATGATGAAAAGTATCTCTATTATAAAAACCCCGTGGCTGTGACACCATCACACCCTAACGACCAAACGCCAAAAGGCACCTGCTGAACGTCATATGATTTCTTCATGGGAACAAGTAAGTGTTGCTCTGTTCAATTCTCATCTTCCAACAAAGGTCAATCTAAGTGCTCCTGAGAAGGAAAGGTTAGGGCAGGAAACTATTCTTATCTCCGTCCACAACTGTCTTCAAGGTGGGCGGGGCTGCGTGGCAGTGAGGCACACACGGGTGGGCAGGGACTTGATGCTGGGTCCCGCGGCATGCCGGGTCTGGGTCTCACACGATTTTGCGTGGTGGGCCTCTAGTCTATAATAATAAAAGTGTAATATGCTAATTAGACTGGATGTCCTTCTGGGCGTCTTTCTGGACGACCTTCTGGACGAAGCCAGGGCTGCAAGGGAAGCCTGGGTCCCGGGTACTTGCTAGTGGCTGGAGAGAAGCCCAGGTCCCAGGTGCCAGAGGGAAGCTGGTGCTGGCAGCCAGGGGAAGGAAGGCCTATTCTTGCACGAATTTCGTGCATTGGGCCTCTAGTAGTATAGTAAATACGTAAACCAGTAACATGCTCTTTGTAGGGAACTAGCTCAGAGATACAGTATGTTTCCAGCAGCAAAGGCATCTGGGAAATGTTGGAATCTCTGTTTAACCCTCTGTGACTGTAATTCTCTTTGGCCTCAGGCTTGGCTGACTACCCAGAAAACCAAATGCCCCCCAAAGATAAATGCCATGCCCCCAGGAAGGAGGTTAATGAAAGTATAGAGTGTGGAAAACTGCCCAGTATTATCTGTTAACTTAGAAATGCATTGTTCTTTCTGTGGTCTCTGTGTCTACCCACCATGTGGTTTTACTATTAACCCCCTGGGAGGGTGTGGATTTCTTCCCAGCCAGCACTGGGAAAAAGCAGCTGCTTTGCCCATGTATGTACGTTTCTCCCATTAGAGCTCTTATGGATTTGAATAAGGCTTAGTGTCAGTTATTCTAAATCAATCCTGAATTTAGACTTTTGGGGCTTTCTCCCAACAGTCATTTATTATCATTATCGAGTGTTATGTGCTGTACATGACTGTAAGGGCTACTTTTATATGACAGGCAGCACAGTAGGTGTGTTTACACCAGCATCACCACAAACATGTGAGCAATGCATTGCTCTACAATGGTAGGGCACTGCCATAAAGACACCAGATGATAGGAATTTTCCAGCTTCATTATAATTTTATGGGATAACCATTGTATATGCAGTTCATTGTTGACCCAAATGTCATTATGCTACACATGACTGTATTTTATAAGGTAATTATTTCAAAGTGCAGCACTGCTATAACAAATGTAGCTCACTGGTTGAGTACATAGACTTTGGAATCAGGCAGACCTGCATGCAAATTGGTGTTTGCAATTCATTGGTGCTGTCCTTGTGGGCCAGTTCCTTAACCCCTCTACACCACTATGCAATGAAGACAACATCCACCTCCTAGAAATATTGCAAGGATTAAGTGAGATACAGCATGAAAATTCCCCAGCACAGTACTCAATGCCTACTAAACACTCAGTAAGTGTAGGTGATGATAATAGTGATGACGTAAGATGTTCCCCAAAATATAGTCTACCCAATAGTAGTGTACTTGAAAATGTTAATAGGTATACTATGAAAAAAAAGTTTTGGAGTGACAGAGAACATCAATATACTGAAGGCTCTGTGGGGTCGTGCAGCGAAGAAATCAGTTGGATTTTGTTTAACCTAGCTTTTCTCAAATTTATTTGAAGACAATCTGTTTTTTTTTTAAACTCTTGGAATACCTATTACATTTGTGGGTCACTAGTGTTCCCAGAACACTATTTGGACCATGCTGGATCATGAAATAACTTTCAGTTGGGTGACTAGTTAAAAATCTTTCACCAGAAAGCAAAACAAGAGTTAAATATAAAGAAGATTAAGTGTAAAACCTGGCCTCAGTGAATACTGGCCCAGGGTTGCAGTTGGCTCTCGGCCGCTGTAGTCTGGAGCAGTGTGGATCAGCGTCTGGGCCATCTGCTGTGAAGGGCAGCACGCAGTGCGGCAGGGCAGGCTTTTAAATTCTGACTCAGAATTTACTGTTCCAACTGCTGGCCTCACTTTGAAACGGCAGCTACCCAGAGCCCTCAGTGGCAGCTCAGCCCCAGAAGGAAAGCCCGGAGCTCTGTGCTGTCCTTGCTAAGAGCACCCAGGCCAAACCCTGGCTCTCCTTTTCAGCCAGGAATGGCCGCACATGTTTCATACTTTTGTTTATTTGAGTTTGTTTTGTAGGAAACCACATGAAGTATAAACCATGTTGGCCTATGCTGGTCTCAGTGTAGGAGAAGCCCCACAGAGTGATGCTTTTGAAATGAAAAATTATAACTCATCAAAGAATATACGATTGATTCCTAAAGCAAGACACCAGGGCTCTAATGGCCACCTCTTGTGAACAACAGCTGGCTATTCATGCTAGGGACTTTTTATTTTTCCAGTTGGAAGTTTACAGAGAGTTACAGAAAGTAGGTAGGAGATCTGAAAGACAGAGTAAAAAGAAATATCCTTTTTTAAATAAGGAAAACAAACTCATCAAAGAATATACGATTGATTCCTAAAGCAAGACACCAGGGCTCTAATGGCCACCTCTTGTGAACAACAGCTGGCTATTCATGCTAGGGACTTTTTATTTTTCCAGTTGGAAGTTTACAGAGAGTTACAGAAAGTAGGTAGGAGATCTGAAAGACAGAGTAAAAAGAAATATCCTTTTTTAAATAAGGAAAACAAAGTGTATGTGTGTGTGTATATATATATATATATATATATTTACTAAATTTATATATTTTACTAAATATATATATATTTAAGCATACTATTGAATTGATGTTTAGCATAATATTGAGTTGATATAATGTTAATATTGAGTCAGTGAAAAGGAATTTACAAAGGAAGGAGACACCAAATTACGTTTGTGATAAGATAGTCTGTATATTTTGCCACTAGGAACACAATTAGTCTCATGCTTTATGCATCATCACATGACACAGAGAAACATGGAATTCTCACAATTCACTTATGAACTGAGCAAGATTAAAAGTACAATACCAAGTTTAAACAAAGATCACAAAGACAGACCCTTCCCCCAAAACAATGAAAACCAAAACGCTTCAGACACAACCAACATTGACTTAGGGATACACATTTAAAATGAACTGCGATACTAAGAAATTAAACCCAGCAGCCTCTGAAGAGAAAACTACAATGTGACCAAGTAAGGTTTACCATAGGAATGCAAGGAATGGTGTATTAATAGGAAATCTATAAATAAAACATTTCAAAAAGTCAGGAGAGAAAAATTACATAATCATCATAGCAGATGGTACCCATTAATGATTTAAAATATACTAACATGGGAATAGAGAATAGTTCCTTAGTAGTACTTAGTAGAGATACTTAATGAAGACACAGAAGAGCTTTTCCATTAGAATTAGAAAAAGGATAAGGATGTCTGGTATTACTTTTATTATTTTCCTGAAAGTTTTAGCCATTGAAATAAGATAGGAAACAAATAACAGTGTGATAGTTAATTTTGTGTGTCAACTTGGCTAGGCCGGTGCTGAGATATTTGGTCAGGCACCAGTTTTGATATTGCTGTGAAAGATATTTTAGATGTGATTAACATTTACACCAGTAATATATGTTAAAAGTAAGCAGATTACTCCTCATACTCACCTAATCAGTAGAAGGCTTTAAGAGAAGACTATGGTCCTGGAGGGAGAAAGAATTCTGTCTCTAGACTGTCTTTGAACTTGAAACTACAACAATTCTTCCCTGGGTTTCAGCCTGGTAGCCGGCCCTGCAGATTTAAGATTTGCCAGACCCCACAACTGTGTGAGCCAATTCCTTAAAATAAGTCTCTGTATATAATATACACACACATTCTGTTGGTTCTGTTTCTCTGAAGAACCCTAATGCAAATAACAACGGCAAACACCTACTGAAGGCTTCCTATGTGCCGGGCAATGTTTTAAGGGCTACGCATGTATGTCTTTTGTCATTTCATCCTCACAATAGTTTTAAAAGGCATTGTGGCCCTGGCCGGCTTGGCTCAGTGGATAGAGCGTCAGCCTGCAGACTGAAGGGTCCCAGGTTCGATTCCAGCCTAGGGCACATGCCTGGGTTGCGGGCTCGTTCC
>NW_005364914.1:527360-556123 GCF_000412655.1 Myotis brandtii | reverse complement strand
GCAGGAGGCAGGCAATCAATGATTCTCTCTCATCATTGATGTTTCTATCTCTCTCTCCTTCTCCCTTCCTTTCTGAAGTCAATAAAGAAATATTAAAACAAAAAGGCAGTGTGATTTTTCTTCCTATTAGAAACTAATCAGAATGAAATTCTCTAAGAACCCATAGTGATGTCCTGTGCTAATTAAAGGAAATGTAAAAGCCGACATTTCCTGCCCTTTTACTTTTAGGCAAATGACTCCAACCAACTCTTTCTGGGTAAGATATCAGTGCTCTGAGACCATGCATTGATGGTAGAATCAATCTTACTGTCCTGGCAGTAGCCAATGAAATTGAACACAGGCTGGGAAGCAACAGTAGTCAGGAGCCATTGCAGGGATTTGGCTTGCACTTGACTTGTACTCTCAACAATCCCGTATTAGTTTGCTGTGGCTGCTGTAACACATTATCATAGACTCAGTGGCTCAGACAACATAAATGTGTTATCTCCCAGTTCTGGAGGCCAGAAGTCTAAAATCAAGGTGTCGGCAGGGCAGCATTCCCTTCAGAAACTCTAGGGGAGAATCCATCTCCTTGACTTCCCAGCTCCCAGAGGCCACCTGCATTTTTTGGTTCCTGGCCCTTTGCTCCATCTTCACAGTTAGCAGCACAGCATCTCCACATTTCTCTCTTTCTGACCTCTGCTTACATGGTTCATTGCCTTCTCTCTCTTATTTTGAGCCTTTTGTACCTTTTTTATAAGGACCTTTGGGATTACGTTGGGCCCACTGTAATAATCTTCCTATCTCAAGATCTTTAATTTAATCACATTTGCAAATTCCCTTTTGCCCGGAGAGTAACATATTCCCAAATTCCGTGGATTAGAATGTGGGCATCTTTGGGGAGGGGGGTGTTATGCTGTCTATCTTACTTACAAAGGTAGGTGAGAGATCCCATCATATCCTTGGTCTGCAGAAGTGTCCCTCCTAATAGAACAAAGAGAAACTGACCTCTCAACTCCTTATTATCATGAAAGATGCCAACCTTCAGTGTTTTCCTGTTCCTAGTTCTCTGGTGAGAAGCCCATTGCACAACTCAGTTTTAGGGCAGTTGTCCCAAAGGACAGGGGGAATTTCTTTGCAACATCAACACTGCCTTCTAACCATCCCATAGACACGTAACATAAGAGGCTCTTATGAAACCAGAGAAAAACTTGGATTCATATTTTTCTCATCTTGTTGTTTGGCAAGGCTATTCCAAATATAAAAACAAACACCAAATTCGTAGGGAACAAGATTAATAGCGATGACTTCCTTAAAGTTCAAAACCTATATAGGTTTTGTTTTTTTTAAAAAAAAACAAAAACAAAAACAGAAACAGAGACTTTCAGTTTCTGGTTCCACATCTAAGAGGTCGCCACTCTGTCCAAACAAGTAAAAAGTTGAACAAACAGAAAAATCAACAACTTGTCTTGTATCCCTAAGAGAGGGGAGGACACAGACACAGGGAAAACCGTGGCCGCCAAGACTGCAAACAGCCAGGCTAACACAGGGAGGCAGAACTTACGGGAACGCGTGGGAGCCAGTGCCAGGGCGGAACGCTTAAACGGGAACCAAAGACACGCTGGAGGCTCCTCAGTGTGGACACCTCTGAGAGGTAAAACCCTGGGACTCTGTCACGGGAGCCCCCACAGTTTTGTGAGATTTACCTCCAGGAGCTCCACCAGGCTGTCACAGTAAATATGGGAGAAGAAGCTTGTGCTTCCAGCAGGGTGAGGAGACAGCCATTTTGAAAGTCCCACGCACTCAGTTCTTAGTAAGACCTGCCCAGGGCCTCACCTACTGGGTATTTCCAGAGCCTAACTGGCCTGGGGGAAAGGAAACACTGAACATTAGCTCCATCTAGCCATCCTGTCCTACCTGAGGGGGAGAGAAACTAAGAAGCACTTGTGAAGCTCACAGTCCAGAGGCACAGGCTCACTGAGACTGAGACCTCACCCCAGGGCTGCAGAGGCCTCCCTCCCCTAACAGCTACCTTGCTACAGGCCTGCTTACAGCAGTTCAATCGACCTGGTCCATCATGCTCACTAGCAAGAAAAATTCACAAGATATACCACAAGGCAAAAAAATACAACTTGAAGAGACAGAGCAAACATCAGAACCAGACAAGGCAGGGATGTTCAAATTACCAGACAGGGCATTTAGAACAACTGTGATGAATATGTTAGGAGCTCTAATGGGTAGAGTAGACAGCATGCAAGAAGAAATGGGCAATGTAAGCACAGAGGGAAATCCTAAGAAAGAACAAAAAAGAACCAAAAAACAGGGTAACAGAAATGAAGAATGACTTCGATGGGCTTATTAGTAGACTGGACTCAGCTGAGGAAAGAATCTTTGAGCTTGAGACAATTTGAGGTGAATAGAAACCTCCCAAACTTAAAAGCCAAGAGAACAAAGACTGGAAAAAACACACACCCATAATATTCAAGGACTATGGGACAACTGCAAAAGATGTTACAAATGCATAATGGGAATATGAGAAAGAAAAGAGGGAAAGGAGCAGAAGAAGTATTTGAAACAATAGTGACTAACAGTTGCCCCCAAATAAAGTCAGACACAAAACACAGATTCAAGGAGCTCAAAGAACACCAAATAACATAGATGCAAAAAAACAACAACACACACACAACAAAACAAAATACCCAAAACTGGCACCTATGCATATCATTTTCAAATTACAAAAGATGAAAGATAAAGAAAAACAATCTTGAAAATAGCCAGAGGAAAACAACCCTTACCTATAGCAAAGATAAGAATTATATCCAACTTCTCCTCAGAAACTGTGCAAACAAGAAGAGTGTGGAGTGAAATAAAATGTTAAGAGAAAAACCTTCACACTAACCTAGAATTCTGTACCCTGTGACATTATCCATCAAAAGTGACAGAGTCTCCTTCTCTTCACCATCTTTTCTGCTCTCTGGCGGCCACAGCTGTGAAGGCCGAGCTGTGCAGTTTCAGTGGGTACGAGATCTACCCCGGACACGAGAGGTGCTACACCACGAATGACGGGAAGGGTTTCCAGTTTCTTAATGCAAAATGCAAGTCGGCATTCCTTTCCAAGAGGAATCCTGGGCAGTTAAACTGGACTGTCCTCTACAGAAGGAAGCACAAAAAGGGACAGTCGGAAGAACTTCAAAAGAAAAGAACCCGCCGTGCAGTCAAATTCCAGAGGGCCATCACTGGTGCATCTCCTGCTGATATAACAGCCAAGAGGAACCAGAAACCTGAAGTTAGGAAAGCTCAACAAGAACAAGCTCTCAGGGCTGTCAAGGAAGCAAAAAAGGTGAAGCAAACATCTAAAGAGGCAGCAATGGCTGCTGCTAAGGCTCCCACAGCGGCAGCACCTAAGCAGAAGATGGTGAAGCCTGTGGAGGTTTCTGCTCCCTGTGTTGCTGGAAAACGCTAAGTTGGCAGATGAGATTCTTAAATAAAGACCTGACTATAACTGAAAAAATAAAAAAAAAACAGTGACAGAATTAAACACTTTCTCAGACAGATAAAACTTGAGGGAATTTATTACTAGTAGAAACAAATGTGAAAAGAAATTCTTTAGAGAGAAGGAAAATAATATAGGTCAGAAACTTGGATCTGCATAAGGAAAGGAAGAACGTCAAAGAAGGACTAAGTAAAGGTAAAATAAAAAAAACATTCATTTTTCTTATTTTTAATTGCTCTAACAGATAAAAGTCTGTTCAAAACAATAACAATAATGTATTCAATTATGTATATACTAGAGGCCTAGTGCTTGAAATTTGTGCATGGGCAGGGGTCCTTCAGCTCGGCCTGTACCCTCTCCAATCTGGGACACCTTGGGGGATATCCAACTGTCTGTTTAGGCCTGATCCTGCAGAGACATTCCTCTCGCAATCCAGGACTGCTGACTCCTAACTGCTCACCTGCCTGCCTGCCTGATCGCCCCTAACCACTCTGCCTGCCAGCCTGATTGCCCCTAACTGCTCACCTGACTGCCTGCCTGGTTGCCTCTAACTGCTCTCCTCTGCCAGCCTGATCACCCCTAATCGCCTCTTCCTCGGCCCCCCAACCCCCCCATGGCTTTGTCCAGAAGGATGTCTGGAAGATGTCCGGTCTAATTAGCATATTACCCTTTTATTAGTATAGATATTTTATATATCTACACTTATGCATGCTTATATATAAGTGAAATGAATGACAGCAAAGATATAAGGGATGGGAGGGAGGAATTTGGATTATTTTCTTACAAGTACTCTATATTACCTGTGAAATGGTATAGCATTATTTGAAAATGGACTTGGATTAGTTGTAAGTCATATTGCAAATTCTAAGGCAACCACTAAAAAAGGTGAAAATATGAATATAACTGATATCCTAAGGAGAGAAAATGGAATCATATATAAAGTTCAATTAAAACCACAGAAGTCAGAAAAAGAGAAGACAAAAATAGAAACAAAGAACAAAGGAACAAGTAGAAAATAGTAACAAATATGGTAGAGCCCACTATATTGATAATCACTTTGAATATCAATGGTCTAAATGCAACAATTAAAAGACAGAGATTGTCAGAGTAGATCAGAAATCAAGTCCACTATATGTTTCCCACTCTAAATATAGACACATATATATTAAAAGTAAGTGGGTGAAGAAAAATATATACCAGGATAACACTAATCAAAAGAAAGCAAGAATAGCTATATTAACTTCTTTTTTAAATTAATTTATTTTTTAAAATATATTTTTATTGATTTCAGAGAAAGAAAGGGAGAGGGAGAGAGAGAAACATCCATGATGAGAGAGAATCATTGATTGGCTGCCTCCTGCACACCCGCTACTGGGGACCAAGTCCACAACCCAGGCATGTGTCCTGACCAGGAATCAAGTTGTGACCTCCTGGTTCATAGATTGATGCTCAACTAATGAGTCATGCTGGCCAAGCTAGCTATATTAATTTCAGAGAGTATATTTCAAAGCAAGGAAATTTATCAGTGATAAAGAAGGGTATTACATAATGATGAAGGGTCAATTCTCTAAGAAGACAACAATCCTTAATGTGTATGTGCCTAACAAAAATGTGTTAAACTATGTGAAGCCAAACCTGCAAGGAGAGATAGACGAATCCATATCCATAGTTGGAGACTCCAGCACCCCACTACCAGAAGTGGACAGATCCAGCAGGCAGAAAACCAGTAAGACTTAGTTGAACTCAACAGTACCATCAATCAACTGGATTTAATAGACATCTATTGACTACTTCATCGAACAACAGCACAATACACATTTTTCTCAAACTCACACAGAACATTCACCAAGATAGATGACATTCTGGTCCTTTAAATGCACCTTAACAAATTTCAAAAAGTGTAAATATGCAATGCCTGGTCTCAAATCACAATGGAATTAAACTAGAAATCAATAACAGAAAGATAACTATAAAATCCCCAAGTATGTGGGTATTCAACAACATACTTCTAAATAACACAGGCTGAAAAAATAAAACAAAATTAAAAGACAAACAGTAAACTAGAAAAATACATTTGCAAAATGTATAGCAAGGGGTTAATATATTCAATATATAAAATACAGTTACAAATTAACAGGAGGAAAAGACAAATACTCAAGAGGCAAAATGGGCAAAGGAAATAGACACTTTACAAAATAAGATATCTACATGTGAAAATGCTTAAGCTCATTGGTATAAAGGGAAGTTAGACTAGAATAACTTGACCAATATAAAAATAAATAACTAATTCTAGAAAATATGTGTGCACCCTCTTGTTTGCTGGTAAGTGTGTGTATGGTACAACATTTCCATTTAACTGGTAATATGTATTAAAGCTTAAAAATTGTATACACTCAATAACCCAGAAATTCCATTTATAGGAATTTATCTGAAGGAAATCAGGATTACAAAAATTGGGCTGCAAAACTTTTCCACATAGTTCATTTTATATGTATCTATATATATAAAACCCTAATATGCAAATAGACCGAATGCCAGAACAACCCGTCGCTATGGTGTGCACTGACCACCAGTGGGCGCATGCAGAATATGGCGGGTGTCGGCAGCAGGTGGCAGAGCATGGAACATGGCGGGAATTGGCCGCAGCAGGATGGTGGAGCAGGTGAGTGGGGGTGCCAGATCAAGGTGGGGCTCTGGTCACTGTCATCAGGGTGAGCCTCTGGTGGTTACTGAAAATACTTTGCTCCCACATGCTTCGGTCCCACCCAGCACTAGCACCCGCTGCCAGCTCCTGGCGCCAGCCCCGATTGCTCAGGGCTGTCAGCTGGTACGAGCGGCAGCTGCCAGCCCTGATTGCCCCTGAGGGCTTCTCCACCTCCCCCTGCTCCTGAGGGGCAATCAGGGCAGCAGCCACCGCTCGCACCTGCTGACGGTGCTGGCCCCAATTGCTCCGTGGCGTCAGTGGGTGTGAGCGGGGCAGCGCAGTCAGTGTGTGGGAGCAGCGGCAGTGGGAGCAGGGCTACCAGCAGACAGGGGACTAGGGGCTGTGGCGGGAGGGGCTGGGCAGAGGCATGGGGGATGGACCGAGACCTGCCCCTGTGCCCACTGCAGCCTCACGGCCCACAGTTCCTTTCAAGGTGCATGAATTCCTGCACTGAATGTGTGTGTGTGTGTGTGTGTATTCTAAATATGAAAGGAAACAATCTGAATATCTGAAGAAAAGATTGGTTTACCAGATTATAACCTTCCATAAAATAGAATTCAGTCATTTAAAATGAGAATTGTATCCATTCAATCTTATTTATTATCAGAGTATGTTTATTGTTTTCTCTCACTAAAAAAACAAGGGCAGGGACTCTTTAAGTGCTGTGCACTTAGTGACTAGAAGAGTGCATAGCATGCTTCTAGTTTTTTATATTGATCTTAGAGAGAGAGAGTGAGATTAGAGAGATTTGTTATTCCATTTGTTTATGCATTCATTGGTTGCTTCTTGTATGTGTCTTGTTGTCTGGGAATCGAACCCACAACCTTGGAGTATTGGGATAATGCTCTAATCAACTGAGATGCTTGGCCAGAGCTAAAATATGTTTTCAAATAATAGAACAGCATATGAAACACAATTTAAAAATAAAATAATCAAGATAAAAAAATTTATGGAGAGTATGATGTGAAAACAAAGAAACAAAAAGATTTGAAGAAAACACATCAAATGTTTATACAGATTATCTCTGGATGATGAGATTAAAGGTGATTTAATATTTTTCCTTGTACACTTTACAGTTTCCAAACTCACCATAATGACCATGTATTAATTTCATAATTAGAAAATTTTTAATAAATTATAAATGTGTAATAGTGTATTTTGTCAAATTCACATCTGTTCTTCATAGTTTCTTTTAGAACTGGCTACTCAAAGTGAGGTCTGTGGACTTATAGAGCTATCCTGGAAACTTATTTCAGACACAGAATCTCTGCTTCACCCCACTACTATATCAGAAGCTGAATTTTATCATGATACTTACATACCTGGTATACACATTAACACCTGAGAAGCACTGTGTTAGGGTACTCTCAACTGATCATTGCATTACTGCTCTGGGTTGGCTAATTACTGTCAAGATGTAGCATTTGGCATTCTGCACAAAGAATAATAACACTTCAAATATCTTTCTGGTATAAAAATAACTTCTGCATATTTTTAGTGGCTTAGATGTCAATGATTCAGAAATACCTGGGTGAAATTTGCCTTTGGACTGGCCTCTGTCCCAGCGCTTGCTGCTGGCTGGTTTACCCTCCGATTCAGCAGCTGCTCAAGGCCCTCACTGCCCTCTTCCACTCACCTCATTGACTCCATTCACTCATCCCTGCCTGAGCTACCTAAGTCAGCTTTTGCTCACCTGCTGAGTCATGCTTATCTGTATGTTCATGTTCCAAACAGTATAATATTCTGTCACTCTGAGATTGCCCAAACAGAGATTTATGGGGTCAGATAGACAACATTTGCTTTGGCAGAGATTGATTTATTTCAATCATTGAACATTTACCAGGTATTTGATTAATAGGACAGTCCATGACCTTGAAGCTCTCTTGATGAATGGCGGGGATGGTAGGGGAGGGGGAGCATCATTTAGACAGGGGTGGGCAAACTTTTTGACTCGAGGGCCACAATGGGTTCTTAAACTGGACCGGAGGGCTGGAACAAAAGCATGGATGGAGTGTTTGTGTGAACCAATATAAATTCAAAGTAAACATCATTACATAAAAGGATACGGTCTTTTTTTTTTTTTTTAGTTTTATTCATTTCAAATGGGCCGGATCCGGCCCGTGGGCTGTAGTTTGCCCACGGCTGATTTAGAAAGACCATGCAGTTAGCTGGCAGGATATGTACCTCTGAGAAGACATGGGAATGGAGCATTAATGGTGCCTGGGGAAAGTCAGGAAGGATTTGGGGAGGAGGTGACATTCTCTGTGATCCCCAATCCCCCAAATGAAGTGACTCCCATAGTAGATACATGCCCGGACTGTGCATATATTACTTTTTAAATTGTCATCTTCCCTGGTGGACTGATAATTCAATGACGGCACACAATGTGGGTGCTTAAGCCATATTTGCTGAATAAAGGGATATGTTCTGAATCTTAGAAGGAGAGTTGGACTTGGCCATGACAATGGTGGTTTCCCCTGGGCAGAGAAAGTAGAAGGCAAGAGGAATAGAACAGTACAGCATACTAGAAAGATCATTGGCATACCTTCCCCAAACGGTGTATAGGTGGATTAGGGAGACAGTTCCTTTTTAAAAAATATATATATTTTTATTGATTTCAGAGAGGAAGGGAGAGGGAGAGAGAGATAGAAACATCAATGATGAGAGAGAATCATTGATTGGCTGCCTCCTGCACGCCCCCTACTGGGGATCCAGCCTGCAATCCCAGGCATGGGCCCTTGACCAGAATCGAACCTGGGACCCTTTGATCCGCAGGCTGACTCTCTATCCACTGAGCCAAACCAGCTAGGGCAGACATTTTCATTTTGAAACAGACTTTTGTAGATCTACCGTAAATGGAGGTTAGGGAGAATAAAACCTTTCGGCCAGTGAGCTGGGACAGATTTAAAGTTAAACCTCCAGCCACAAGCACCTCTCACAAGGTTTCTTCATTGAAAGGCCCATGATTGCACTGCAGCCCGCCCAGGATTCCCCACCCTGCGTGCTGTCTATGGCTGTCCCCTTCAAAGCTGCGTGCAAGCATGCTCTGAATGAGCAGCAGCACGGCGCAGAGTCGGGCACCTAGACTTTTCAGAAGAGGAAGCAGAGCTGGAGGGCTGCCAAGATGGTAAGCTGTCTGCAGCACGACCAGGAAAAAGAAAAGCTAGGCTTCTGTCTCCAGCACCTCCTCACCAATTTCCTCCTCACCAAAGCCCTCTGGCATTTGGACAGGCTGCTGTTGCTTTGGGGGAGAGTGCTGTGTACAGTGACGTTTGTATTAATGCCTTTCCAACAACTGCCTTCTGCTTACCAAACCATAACAGGAAGGTGGAGTTATTCCAGAAAATGTAAAGTATATGTGTGCCAAGGGTGAAGAGCTCAGCAGGTTCACAGGGGAGATATGAAAAGGGCCCATCACAGAGCCCTCGGTGCCATCAACTATTTGCCCGATGGCTGAGGCACTGGGCAGGTTTGGCAAGGGAGGCTCTTTCTGTGAGCAAGTATTGTGTCATCAGGAGCCACCACCTGAAGGTGAGCAGGCCAAAGGGAGGTCTGCGAGATCCTGAATTGCTGGTTCCAGAAACCTGCTCCCCAGCGAAGGCAGCCACTCCCCAGGGCTATCCCACCCTATCCTAAGGCTCTTGGGGCTTTGGCAGGCATGAACTCCAGGTCACCCACGAGAAATCACAGGTTCAGGTTCAGTAGGGGTCATTGCCTCTGTAACTCCAGCAGAAGATGTGAAAAGAACATGTGAGACATAGGAATCTGTGTTGAGCCCAGGGACATTGCACAGCTGTTTGCTTCAGTCACAAACCAACTTCATTCAAACTCTAGTGAAAGTGGTTCCCTGTATGTGTCAAGCTACACTTCCCAGCAAAGTTCCATGGGCCCAGGATGTGTAGAAACCATCACAGGGAGGGAGAACTTTCAGTTTTCCTTCACGCAGAGCATAAACTACCTTTTCTTGTTTCTCTTAGTACATTGGTGGGGTCACACTACTCAAATGTTTTTGGAGCAAGGATCCAAAAACTCAGTCCTTGATCACAGGGAGCTATATATAAAAAGTCCTTTTAGAGAAAATGTTTTATGTGCTCCTAAACATTTTTATGTATTTTCAGTCTCCTTGGGATGACATAACCCATCTGCGAGGTGCCTGGGTCCATGCTGTGTTCCTTTGGTGCGTGTGGAAGTGAAGGGAGCTCGCAGGGACCTTATCCGCGATGGACCCAGGACTCCAGCTTCTGGTGCCTCCCCCAGCACCCGGAAGGCTTGTCTGCACCCTGCATCAGAGACCTGGAGTAGCGCTGCCTCCGGAGAAGGTGCCGACAGCGTGGTTTGGCAAATTCGCTTTCTCTACATCTGGGACTCACATCTCAAGCTTTTTGTGTGATCTTGGGTGCAGTATCTCTCTTGGTTTGGTCTAAAAATAATCTTCAGTAGGCAGGAAGAAATGCTTAGAAAGTTCACAAATTGCTGATGTCGAGGGGGGAAAAAACCTAATTTCTATTATACCCTATAATTCAGTTTTTATCCCACTCATATTTGTTTATTCAGCGGCCATTGTTCTAATTCTCATCTGAATACTGCCTAACATAATTAATCTTTGGGTCTCACAGTAGCTTCTCCCTTTGCAATCCTGCCAACATATTCCTGGAAGAATCTTATTTCACCAGGCTCTAGGGGAGGATGCTCAGGTTCTGAACAGAGCTCAATACAAAAGAAAATGTCTGCATTCTAGGAAGGGTATACTTCAAATTTCTAAATTGCACAAAAGTCCCCCGTGAGCTAATGGTGTCCCTGGAAGAAAGAGAACTCTGGCTCATGCTTTATATAAATGATTCCTTCTCTCCGAGTATAGGATTTTGGAAAGAGAGGGCCATGTCAGTTCTTAACACCCAGCACCTTTTAATTGTTAAAGTACTATAACATACAAAATGACTGAAAAAAACAATAAGAAAACTAGTAATGCCACAGTTATTCTTGCATATTCTGTTATTCTTATCCATATGTAATTTATAGATTATATCAGAATGGATTCACAATTCTCTATGCTAATTTTTATTTTTTTGGCTGAACATTATACCACATTTCCATGGGTTTCTGTTTATATAAAAATTATGTAATTATAATTTTAATAGTACATAATTTCCACTGAAGAAAAGAATGACAACAAATTTATTCCTTTGTGTTGGACTTGACGTTACTTGCAGTGTTTTACCTTCATGGATAATACATTCATAAACATCAGTGGTTCTATAGCTTATTCTTTCTTTGTATTTGAATAAATTCCCAGAAGTGGGATAAAGTATGAACAGTTTCATGGTCTTTGATATGTGTTGCCATATTGATTTCTTAAAGAATTGTAAAGGTTTACATCCCATGAATCTTTTTGTGTTTGAACAAAGCACAAGCCAAGGAAGGGATCATATGCAACATATTTCGACTAGTTGGGGCATTGGTTTTTACTGATCTACACTGAGGCAGCTGGTCAACCTGCCTGGGCACACTGACTGAATATGGGCCCTGCAAGGATGACAAACTTAGTTGCCTTCAAGGCACTCTTTCCCTCTACTTTTTTTCCCCTCTCAACCAGTGTTTCCTTCTCTATTTCTTAGCCTACAGTTTTCTTCTGTTCTATTTGATGATTTGTTGAGCATTTATTCTGCCTTTACAGAGTAAATTACATGTATTTGTCAAATTAAGTCTTGGAACAAGCCCATCAGGTGGTTTAGTCCCGTTTTATAGACATGCACACGGAGGCTTGGAAGGTGGAATTACTTGCCCAGGCACACAGATAGGAAACATAACAGAGCTGAGATTTCAAACCAGTCTGGGTGTCTCCACAGTTCTTAGCCTAGAGGCTGCACAGCCTGCAGGGTGTTGGGCTGCTGGGTGGATGTGAGGGCAGATGAGGGAAAGAAGTTGAAATCCTGAAGGGACTGAAAATCGGTTGATTCGGTTCCCTTTTTGCTTCCTGCATTATTAAACTTTTCGATTAGTTTCTCCTGGTGTCATATTTATTTGCAGCTGTTAAACATTAGAAGACTTCAGAGGGGGGATTTATTTAAAGCATGGTTATTAAAATGTCTATTTTGATTTAGGGGTTTCTTCTGCTTTATATTACTCACTTGTCTCATACCTCTTTAATCTATAGTCATTTCTAATAAAGAACTTTCAGAACCTACCAGCCAAGGCACTTTAAGTGATTCTTGCCAAGTCTCATTTAAGCACATTATTTCTCGGCCGAATTATCACTCAGCTGTGCCCCTGTCCTTTTATCATTTATAAACTTGGCCATGTGTCCATTCAGGTCCATTACAAAGTCACTTATATATTTTGAGACCATGTCTTTTTTATAGTATCCCATAGTCTCACGACTGGAAAAGTTTCCTGATTATTTTCTCCTATAATGTGCAATTGCTTTCAGTTGAATTTTCATAAGCTGGGTTGTAGATGTCAACCTTTGAAGTGGAGATGGATGATAGATGTTTTGGAGGAGTTGAGGAAACGCTCTGTTTCTGGTTGTAAACCTCAGAGAAACTTGGAAGAAAATTAGAAACCGGTATATGAGGATTGGATACCCTGGATGTTTCCTTCAAGAGCTATGGGCATGCAGAGCGAACTATGGCTGCTAAGGGGCAGGCCTTGGGGCAAGTGAAGAATAGGTAGAGTGGGAAAATTCCCTATCTTTGTTTGAGTTCTCCCAAAGCACAGACTGAAGCAAGGAATTGAGTGAATGTTGTTTATTTGGGAGGTGGTCCTAGGACAGTGATGGCGAACCTATGACACGTGTGTCAGAGGTGAAACTCGAACTCATTTTTTTGGTTGATTTTTGTTTGTTAAATGGCATTTAAATATATAAAATAAATATCAAAAATATAAGTCTTTGTTTTACTATGGTTGCAAATATCAAAAAATTTCTATATGTGACATGGCACCAGAGTTAAGTTAGGGTTTTTCAAAATGCTGACACGCCGAGCTCAAAAGGTTCACCATCACTGTCCTAGGAGGCAGGAATGAGCTAGTGAGGAGAGCAAGGAAAGGAGGACAGGTTAGCATGATGGGGCTGTGTTCAAGGTTGCTGATATAGGTTAGACCTCCGAGAAGTTCATGGAACACCTTCTAGAATCTTCCACATGGAAGACAGAAGGCTGAAGCATTCATGTGGCTCCAGTGCCCTGTGGGTTGAGGGTTGCCTCAGTGTAATAATGTCCCCAGTTGCACTCCCCATTGCCTGCCTACAGGCCAAGAGGGGTGGCTCCTTTGGTACTGGAGAAGTAGCACAGGAGATGGTGGGCTCTTGGGAACTTCCCATCACAGTCATAGGTGAAATCAGAGGAACTTCCCATAACAGTCACCAAATGTGAACTACACAGCCACAAATGAGATTTAAGGCTGTAATTTCAAAATATGCCTTCAACTTGACTACTTCTTCCCACCTCCACCGTGATCACTCTGACCCAAGCACCCATTAAAGTATATCATATCACTCTTCTGTGCAAAATCCTACAATGCCTTCCTAGCACCCCAAGAATATAATACAAAATTCTCATCTGGCCACTGACTCCTTCTCCAACTTCATTCCCAGAGACTCTTCGGTATGCTCACTGTTCAGAGCCTCCCCATCCTCAAGAATGATTCTGTCTCTTTCCTTCCCTTCTGCCTGGTATGAACTTCCCTCTAATTTTCACTTGGGCCACGGTCTCACTTAATTCAGTGTCACCTCCTCAGTGTGGACTTCCTGATAACTTTTCCTAAATTAAAATCCTGCACTGTCTAACTACTTGAATTCCAGATTTCTTTTTTGTCACAGCACTTTCTACCATCGGACACCAGCTTGTTTGTTTATTGCTTTGTTTATTGTTTGTCTTCCCCCACAAGAATAAAATTCCACAGAGACCGTGGTTCACTATTCTGTCTCCAGCATCAAGAAGAGTGTCTGGTACAGTATAGGTTGTGAATAAAGGAAGAATGATGCCTCCTCCTTTAAACTCTCTCCCCAAATGCTCCCATTAATATGATCTTACCATATTAAGAAGGCATTACTTCTGCATATACTTGATCATTTATATTAGTGCAATGAGAATGCAATGAGAACCTCAATCCCAGGAACTGGCAGCGTGGGGTGGGGAGGAGGTGGGTGGTACTTCCTGCAGGAGGAGGGCAGACAGGGAGGCTCGGGCATAGGGCCAAGCTTCAACTACTTACCAACCCATGGTCTGTTTGGGACCAGCAGATTCCATGCTTCTTGCCTCTTTTCTAACTCTCTCTTCTCTCCCACCCCCTCAGAAAATAACACAGAAGGAGAAGCTAGACCATCTGGGGCTGTGGGAAGGTCTGGTAGAGAAGGAACTTGACAGTGACAGTACTTGGGAACCCTGACTTCATCTCCAAGTACTTCCTGAAACAACACAGACAAGGGCCCTTTATGAAAGTGAGCATAAAATTGCAAGAATGTGCTTTTGGGAATTTTGACAGAAATCTGCATTTTGCAGGAGTTATGGGTTTTTTGTTAGGAGGCAAAGTCTCTCTCTGTGCCCCTTCTTTCCTCATCTGCACACCAGATGCCAACACCAGGGAAATTTGACATTTCCCCCAGTGGTGCCCCAACATCCTAATTCCTCTACATTTTTCTCTTTAAAACTTACCTGTCTCCCTTAAGACTCTGTTGATGTTTTAATGGGAAAAGGCTATCATCCTATTCTTCTACTCAAGTAAAACTGTAGTATTCTAGAAACAACACCTCCAGCTTCCTTTTCCAGATCGAAGAAGTGATTCTAAATATGGACATCCAGGCTAGTGGCAAGAGGGGATGGGCTACTGGGGAAGTGGATTTGGAACTTCCACGATGTCCTGGTGGAGGCATAGCTCTGAACAGGCTCTGGGATCTGACTTCCGAGGTCCAAGTCCTAGTTTTGCAATTTGATTAGCAGTGTAACATTAGGGATTTGTTAATCTTCTGTAAAATGGGGATGATAGCTGGCCTTTCTCATGGAGTTGGTGTGAGCATTAAATGATAATAACTGGACCTTTCTGCATTTAAGTTCTGCATGAGTGTCAAGTGAGTTAATGTGTGTGCAAGTGCTTAGAAAAATGCTAGTGCCCACTAAGCTTCAGAAATGGTGACAATGAGTCCATGGAACTCTCAAAGGGAACTCACAATGAGCCAACCATTCTTACCACTGGCTTTGCCTAGTTGTTTACCTAGTTTCCCTGTCTACAACACTACCTTCAAACTGGAATTTTAAAACCCATTACTTCCCTTAAAAAGTCACATCCTGTGAATTTTTGTTGACTAGAGAATAAAGTCCCATGATGGGGCACTCAAGGCCTCCCCCGTCCCCCACAATCTGTCCTCAGCTATGCATTAAGATTCTTATGGTTACATGTGACAGAAAACAATTGAAACTGGCTAAACAAGTGGGTGGATGTGTTGTCTCCTGTACCTAAAAAGTTAAGGGCAGATTGTTTTAGACATGACAAGATCTAGATGTATAAATGTGTTGGCCTTTTTCTATGGCAGACACTCTCCTCGGAAAGACCCTTGGTAACTCCAGGTTTTCATCATCCTTATAGCTACCAATCTCATGGAAAGAGAATGTCTCCTTTCTTTTCTTTCCTTTTCTTTCCTTTCCTTTTCTTTTCTTTTCTTTTCTTTTCTTTTCTTTTCTTTTCTTTTCTTTTCTTTTCTTTTCTTTTCTTTTCTTTTCTTTTCTTTTCTTTTCTTTTCTTTTCTTTTCTTTTCTTTTCTTTTCTTTTCTTTTCTTTTCTTTTCTTTTCTTTTCTTTTCTTTTCTTTTCTTTTCTTTTCTTTTCTTTTCTTTTCTTTTCTTTTCTTTTCTTTTCTTTTCTTTTCTTTTCTTTTCTTTTCTTTTCTTTTCTTTTCTTTTCTTTTCTTTTCTTTTCTTTTCTTTTCTTTTCTTTTCTTTTCTTTTCTTTTCTTTTCTTTTCTTTTCTTTTCTTTTCTTTTCTTTTCTTTTCTTTTCTTTTCTTTTCTTTTCTTTTCTTTTCTTTTCTTTTCTTTTCTTTTCTTTTCTTTTCTTTTCTTTTCTTTTCTTTTCTTTTCTTTTCTTTTCTTTTCTTTTCTTTTCTTTTCTTTTCTTTTCTTTTCTTTTCTTTTCTTTTCTTTTCTTTTCTTTTCTTTTCTTTTCTTTTCTTTTCTTTTCTTTTCTTTTCTTTTCTTTTCTTTTCTTTTCTTTTCTTTTCTTTTCTTTTCTTTTCTTTTCTTTTCTTTTCTTTTCTTTTCTTTTCTTTTCTTTTCTTTTCTTTTCTTTTCTTTTCTTTTCTTTTCTTTTCTTTTCTTTTCTTTTCTTTTCTTTTCTTTTCTTTTCTTTTCTTTTCTTTTCTTTTCTTTTCTTTTCTTTTCTTTTCTTTTCTTTTCTTTTCTTTTCTTTTCTTTTCTTTTCTTTTCTTTTCTTTTCTTTTCTTTTCTTTTCTTTTCTTTTCTTTTCTTTTCTTTTCTTTTCTTTTCTTTTCTTTTCTTTTCTTTTCTTTTCTTTTCTTTTCTTTTCTTTTCTTTTCTTTTCTTTTCTTTTCTTTTTTTAATTTCAGAGAGGAAGGGAGCTAGAGAGAGATAGAAACATCATGGATGAGCAAGAATCATTGATTGGCTGCCTTCTGCATGCCCCACAATGGGAATTGAGCCCACAACCTGGTCATGTGCTCTTACTGGGAATCCAACCGTGACCTCCTGGTTCATAGGTCGATGCTCAACCACTGAGCCACATCAGCCGGGCAAGAATGTCTCTTTTGTAAAATTCCAACAAAATTCCTGGGATTTAGTTTTGGGACATTAGATAACTTGAGTTATGTACCTAACTCTGAAGTAATTACTATATTCAGGGAAATGGAAGGTAGTGATTGGTCAAGTGATGTTCACAGGTCCTTTCTTGACTCCATTCTTCAGATACTAAGAGTAGATGAGTTTCCCCAAAGGAACTAGAGTTGCCATTACAAAGAGAATGGAAAACGGATATTGAGTAGGCAAAAGGAACAGATGTCCACCACAACTTAATCTTCCTGCATTTCCTATCATTCTTTGAACACGTGCTGCAATTTTTCATTTCCTGCCCTTACATGTGATGTCTCTTTGCTTGAAATGCCTGTCTCACACCTCCACCTATCAAAAGTTCAAAGTATATTTAATATTATACTTCCTTTATGTTGCCTATTCCTTGACAACCATAATTTATTACCTTTATTATAGCCATCATCTTCATCCCACTTGTATTATATTACATTGTGTATATGTCTTTCTTCTGTTACTGGATTGTAAGCTCCCTAAAGGATAAAATCATGCCTCATACCACGTTGCACATATGCACAGTATTTGTATATCAATTAGCATCTTCCACCATGTGAAAAGCTTTGTGTCAAATGTGAGGTACCATAATAAAGGTTAGTTGTTGTCATCATCACTATTTTCTAGTATGAGATCTTCTATATTGCAATTTTCTAATAGATATTTGATTTATTTACTAGAATATCTAATTGTAATCAGAAGTGACTTTCAGCAATCTCAAAATTCTCCATATTCACTCCCCTTCTACACCCAAGATTAATATTATTCAGGTACAGAAGTGTGCCTGTTTTCCAAGATCCTTCAGGCATCTGGGCCAAGCAAACAGTTGTAATTTTATTTTGTGTCTACATTTAGATTAAATTCTTTGGCATTGCTTTGGTTTTATTATCATATTTTTACATTTTAACAATCTATCTTTTGTATCTTATGGACTTTAATCAAATGCAAAGATTTGAGCTTTCCTAGGGCCGGCGAGCACATCTTTCTTGACCCTGGATGTTCTGACAGCCTGTAACAAGCATGCCTGGCACTGGCCCAGTGCTACCAAGGCCTGTGAGCTTAATTTGACCCTACTGGCTTTGGCTTCCCCCTGAGCCTGTAGCCCATTCACAACCTAGAAAATGAGTTGAGTGTCACTGGTTGCAGGAAGGCTGATCCCCGGCAAACCTGAAGTGGGCTACCTCGCTTCCCTTGTCTTCCCTTTCCCTCCATTTTGTACAGTTCCTTCCTTTCCTAAGACCCACAGTCTACCATCCTCTTGTTGCTCAGAGCCACGTTTTGGGAATGCCATCTAGATCTGTATTTTGTCTTCGATGCTTTCTCCTCCTCTATTTATAACAATTCTACTTGGTGACCCTTTTAAAAAAATATGTTAGTTATAGTTCTTGGTCATAAACAGTGAATTATAGTCAATTGTGACTTGATATGTCCATCCTTCCAGATCACACATCTATTAACCTATTTAATCCCCATCTTAACCCTCCAAGAAAGTTGATGGCAGAAAGAATCTCATTTTTCAGATGAGAGGACTGAGACTCAGAGACATTGGCTTGGGCTTACATTTCCTAAGTAGCATATTGTAGAGTTAATATTCAAATCAAGGTCTATCTGACTCCCAAGTCCTTGCTATAACCACTGTATTTTTATTCAATCCAGGCTACTTAAGCATTTTCTGACTTTTCATACACAGCTCTATCCATAAATGACGTATTCATCTACAATGTGTAATCATTGTGGAGGACACCAAAATATGTAGTAAGTGCCCTGGGAACAGTAAAGATGGAGCAGTGACTTAGGCCCGGTATTAGTACATTTGAGCTGAGTGCTGAAGGATGAGTAGTGTTTAGCAAGCACAAAACAGGAGGAAGAATTATATTGTTGCTCTTTGAGATTCTGAGAATATGCCCAGCATAAAATGGGGAGCATAGGGTATGCCCAATAGCCCTAATCTTGTGGCCTCCCAAATTGATCCTGGAAGGGGATTGTGAGGTCAAAAAGAGGGGGAAGGATGAAGAGATCTGGGGTAACATGACCCAGCGAGGAATAGCATGGGGAGCCTGAAATCTGTGGAGGGAGAATAAAAATCAGGAATAGAGATTTGGCTTTTGTAGAAATTGGAGAACAGAAAAGTCAGGGAGTAGATTATGAGGAAGGTAATTTAGATAAAAACAATATAAAGGAGAGTTAAACTAAAGTGAAGACTCTTAGGCAGAGGTTTAAGGGAGACTGTCCTGGTTAATTTGTCTTACTCAGAAAAAATTAATTGGTTTGTACAAAGTGATATTAATCAGTGGCATCTAAAATTCCAAAGATCTAGCCATAGGAGAACTGTTAGGTAAAATTTGGTGTATCAATTGAATTTTATATAGCCATTCAGCACAATCATGTAGGGATGCAGAAGCTGCTTACATTAAAATAGCACAATACAAATTATATTCACATGCTAAGTGTCCTAGGAACTAAAAGTTAATACACAAAAATGAAAGTGTCTGTTTGGTTGGTGTCACTATTTTTACCTTTCACAATTTTAAAGGGAAAGATGATCTCAAAGTGCTTTTTCGGAAGCTTTATCATTATTCTGAGAGTAATAATAACCAACATGTACTGAACACAGCCTATGTTCCAGAGACTGTTGTTTCATGGATTATCTTGTTTAATTCTCACAGCAGCCAGCCCTGTCTGGTGAGTACGGTTACTTGGTGAAGGCCACTGAAGTCTCTGGCTCAAAATCTCACGGGACATAAACCCAGGCAGCTGGGCTGCAGAATTTATGCTTTTCCCAGAATGCTGTGCTGCCTCACCTTAACAACAAGGTCATTTTGACACGAACAGACTTGCTAGGTTCAAGGTGGCCTATTGCCCTTCCGAATTCCTCTCTAGGGCAAATGATGTTGTAAAAGCAGACCTTTAAGAAAGCCCAGGCCTTTGGGACCAGTGGGCACAGCACCTGGCTGCACATAAGCAAAGCTGGATTCTCTATTCACTTTAACCATGGAATGGCCCAGATAATTTGGGAAATTTCATGGAATCCCTGCCCCCAAAGCAATGATTTAATCTCTCTGCATACTGCTCCAGCTCCTTTTACACACAAATGCAATGTAGCTAGTAACTCAACAGAATGGATTTTTCTCTGTTAGCTGAGGTAAAGCAATCAATTACTAGGGATAGATTTAGAACTAACAGAGCATTCACTTTAAAGAGTCCCTGGACAAGCTCTGTTAACATCATTCCCAAGCTGTCTAAGCTGCGCCAAGCCGAGTTCTGGCTGTGGGCTGCGATGAAGTAAGTTACACTTCTAGGGGCTTTAAGATGTGGTAATTGGCGACAAACACAGAACCTTACAATTTGTAACTCCTTGCAAGAATGTGACGACACTTTCATAAATATTATTTCAATGGATCTCTGTTAGGGGTTGAAGTGTGTCCCCTGAAAGTTCGTATGTTGAATTTCTAACCCCTGGTATGTCAGAAAGTGACCTCATTTGAAAATAGGGTCATTTCCAATGTAGTCAGTTAAGATGAAGTCATACTGGAGGAGGGTGGACCCCTAATCCGATATGACCGGTTTCCTTATGCAAGGGAGGAATTTGAAGACAGACAGGCACACCTGGAGAACTCCATGTGAAGATGAAGGCAGAGATTGGGGTGATGCAGCAAAGTCAAGGACAACAAGCTGAGGAACACCAAATACCGCTAGCAAACCACCGGAAGGAACCAACCCTGCCAACACCTTGATCTTGGACTTCTACCTAAAGAAAAGTGAGATGATAAATTTCTGTTGTTTAAACCACTCGGTGTGTGGTACTTCATATGGCAGTCCTAGAAAACTAATATAGTCTCCAAAAATAGTATCTTAAGACAGGCAAACTCTTATTCCCCCTTATCATATAAATGCAGTCATGTACCACTTAACTATGGGGCTATGTTCTGAGAGAAATGTATTATTAGACAATTTTGTTGCACGCATATCACTGAGTGTGCTTGAAACAAACCTAATAGTATAGCCTACTACACTCCTAGGCTATATGGTATAGCCAATTGCTTCAAGGCTGCAAACCTGTATACCACATTACTGTGCTGAATACTGTAGACAGTTGTAACACAATGGTACACATTTGTGTATTTAAACATTTAAGCATAGAAAAGGTACAGGAAAAATATGGTATAAAAGAAAAAAAATGATACATTTGTACAGGGCACTTAACATGAGGACTGAAAGTTGCTCTGGGTGAGTCAGTGAGTGAGTGGTGAATGTGAAGCCTAGGACAGTGCTGTACACCACTGTAGACTTTATAAACACTGTACACTAGGCTACACTACATCTATAAAGACAACACGAGATTAAATCAAGCATAAGAGAAAATAGTGCAATCAAGAGACAAAGTAAACATGAGATGTATGAGGCTGCTGCTGGTGTAACAGAGCATAGCGTTGTACAGCAAAATTCTTTTGTAAGTAGAAAGAGTACACTCTAAAATCATGATGAAAAGTACAATACAGTAAATACATAAACTGGTAATATAGTTGGTTATTATCTTTACCAAGTATTAGCACCGTACATGACTGCATGTGCTGTATTTGTATATGGCTGGCAGCACAGTAGATGTCTATACTCCAGCATCGTCACAAACATGGGAGTAATGTGTGATGCTACGACGTTACCATGGCCATGACGTCAACATGTCTATGACATCACTAGGTGGTAGGAATTCTTCAGCTCTATTATAATTGTATGGAACCACCACTGTATATGTGGTCCACTGTAGACCAAAATGTCCTTATGCAGTGCATGACTGTCTCACACTCTCCTATGAGGTAAGGGATTGAATTCTCTCTATTTTTTACACAGAAACCAAAGCACAGAGAAGTGTTCCTCAGCTACGAAGTGCTAGGGCCGGGATTTCAAATTGAATGTTCCTCTTATGCCACTTTGCCTCCATGAAAGGAAGACCAGGGCATGGGAGAGCTGTGTGGAGAAGTGGGAATGAAATGACAATGACACGAGTATTGATAAGGAAGTAGAATGTGTGGACAGAGTAAGACACAAGGATAGAGGTAGACGACAGGAAAATAAAACTTTTAGGGGCACATTTCCCAAAAAATGTATCATGGAAACTGTTGCCCTGATGTGATGCATGAAGAAATGATTCCGGGGCTACTCAAGTGGGAGAAACACTGCCTACTTTATCTCCTGCTCAGAGAGGCACAGTACCCATAGCATTTCAGACACTCTGACAGGTTTTGCAGAAAAGGACACTACGTATTAGCTTTGTTTAACCCATCATTCTTCAGAGTTATTTAAGCACGGAATCTATTTACTACTGTTTGTCTCTAATAGTACATAACTAGTTCTCTGGGCCAGAGAAACCAGGGTTAGTGGACCCATAGATGAGGATCATAGGTGTGAACGTCTCAACATCATTCTTCTTCCAACCCCATCACCACTTTTTCTCTTTCATAGCAAGACTCTTAAACATCCACTCATTTTTTAAACTAAACATCAGACATATAAATAACATATAGAAAATAATAGGAGAAATACATTAACATCATCCAATTTAAAAAATATAACATCAAGATACAGTTAAACCTCCTGTGTACCTTTGCCAGTGACATTATCTTCTTTATAACCTCACCTGTTCTTCAGAGGTAGCTACCAGTACTACCCGGAATTTCTTATGTATCATTTGTATGCATACCTTTATGCTTTTACTACTTAAGTATGTATTCCTAAACAATATGGTATGGTTTGAACATGTCTTTAAACTTTATATAACAGCTATCATAATGTATACACCTCCTGTGACTTGTTTTTTGTTCAACATTATGTTTTTGAGATTTTTCCATGCTGATATGTTACTTCTAGTTCATCCATTTTTATTGTAGTGTAGAATGCCATTGTCTGAATATGTTAATATGTATTTATGCATATTCTTATTTATAGACATGTAGGATGCTCCTAATGTTGCTGTTACAAATAATCCTGCAATGAATATTTTCATGAATGAATTGAGAAAAACATGAGAAACTTTCTTTAGGATATATATGTAGAACTGCTGTGTATAGGGTATGTGCAGGCTCAACCTTACCAGATATTGCCAAATTGCTCTCCAAAGTGATTGTGCTGAGTTCAATTCCTATCTTACTGTGTATGAGAGTTCTAGTTGCTCCACATTTACTCTTGATATTGTCAGCCTACATTATCCTTACCAAATTAATGGTATAAAATAATGTCTCATTATGAATTTAATTTGCATTTTTCCATTTACTAATGAGATGATAGTTTTTTTTAATGCTTACTGGCCATTCAGGTTTCCTCTTCTATGAATTGCCTCTTCTTTTGCATACTTATGTTTGTTTATTCTTTTATTGATTTATTTTTTCTCATTGAGTTTAGAAAGTTCTTTATTAGTTCTTAATACTAATATTTTATATATAAATATTTTTCTGAAAACTGGGGCTTTTATTTTCACTTTTTGGAGGTTTGCATAGAAGTTATAAATTATAATATAATAGTCTTTATCTACATTTTAATTATGGTTTGTGCCTTTCATTTCTTGTTTAAGAAATCCTTTTCAACAGTAAAATTGTACTATATTTTCTTCTAAAAGTTTTAAAGTTTTGCTCTTCACATATATATTTTTAATAATGGTGAACTTGATTTTTGTGTATAATGTGAGGCAAGAATCTTACTTCCCCCGCATTGAATAACCTATTGTCATAGCACCATTTGTTGAATAGTATATTGTTTTCTATTGATAGAAAGTCTTCAGTGTGACCTCTACCATGATATTTTATCATACGAATCTTTTTTGGATCATGATACTACATCCTTTTGTTTCTTTTTACACCAATATCTCACTGAATTAGTTACTCTACCTCTATAGTAAGTTGATTTCTGATATGGTAGGCCAATTGCATTGATGGGTATAATTAATAGCCTCCTTGTATCTATGTTCTTAGCAATATAACTTTGCAGCTCATTGCATCAAGAAGTTGAGTCTATTTCTCCACCCTTTGAATCAGGACTGGCTTTGCTACATGCTTTGGCCAGTAAAATGTGGTGGAAGTGACAGTGTGCCAGTTCCAAAGCTGGGCCTCAAGAGATCCTGATCCTGCGTGCTCCCACTAATACTGCCTTCACTGTGAGAATAAGCTCAGGCTAGTGCGCTGAACGATGAGAGGACAGATGATGCAGGACAGGGTCAATCCAAGGTGAGACCATTCTAGACCAGCCAGTGTCCAGCCAACCCGCCACTGCCCATATGAGTGAATCCAGCCAAAACAGTCATTCAGCTTGTCACTAGGACTGCACAGCCATCCCATAGACTTAGGTGCCAAAATAAAGAGTTATTATGTCGTGCCACTTAAGTTTTGTAGTTGTGAGTGCCACAACATAATTGTGCTAAAAGATAATTGACATATAGGCCAAGTTTCATGCCTTGTTCTGTTATTTAAAACCATCTTAGTTGATCATAGCCTTATGTGCTTTCCTACAGAGAGTTTAAAATTGTTTTGTCAAATTCTATGACTTAGTAACCCTTGTATGCAGAGTAATTCTAGGATAGGATCTTCTGCAGCATAGAGCCCCTTTCAAGGTTTCATCTTAGATGATCCCCAAAGGTGAAGTTGTCACTCCATTTTCCATAAGTTGTTAATTTATTTGTATTTGTTTTTATCATATTATAATATCACTAGAAGCCCGTTGCACGAAGATTCATGCAATAGGCCTTCTTTCCCCTGCCTGCCGGCACTGGTTTTCCGCCGGCACCCGGGACCCAGGCCTTTAGTCTGCTGTGGCCGCAGTGGAGAAGCCAAGCCTCTTCAGTCTTCAGTCTTCACCCCGAGCCTGCGTATGCAAATTAACGGCCATCTTTGTTGGATTAATTTGCATAGTTGCTCTGATTGGCTGGTGGGCGTAGTGGAGTGACACCAATTTGCATGTTTCTCTTTTATTAGTGTAGATTATCATAAGATGGGAGTTCTGTTGCCACGGCAACCAAATGTGATACAAGGGCTTTTAGCTTCGACTAAAACCTTAACTCTCTTTGGCCACATTCCATATGTTTTTTTTTGTCTCCCTCTACTCCTGAGGTTGGAAGAATGGAAGACATTCTACAATTCTGCCAGCATCTTTGTTTTATATGTTTTCACCTCTACACTCATTAACATGTCCAATAGTGTCTAAATTTATTAACTTAACTAATTTCACTTCTACTATTTGTCCTTTGTAGCTCCTCTCTTTCAGTATAATAGTGCACAATATCCATTCAATATGCATTTAATGGCCCCTTAGCATATGCCTGGCACTGAAGTTACAAAAGTAATGAGACAGATGTGGCCCCTCCAGAGTTTACCAGGTTAGGCAGTCAGGGACATAAAGGTAAGGACATAGATACTTTACCAGGTCATAAGTACCGTGAGAAACAAACACAGGCCAGTGGGTGGGGGCCTGATCTAATTTGCATCAATGAGGATTTCTGAGAGGAATAAACCACTAAAGCCAGAAATAGTTCCAAAATACATCCACTTTTTATGCCTATCCCAAATCCATGTCCCTCTCCTTACCATCAGAAACTTATGCACACCTGCTCTATCAAGCCCCCTTTCTACCTTTGCTTCCTTATCATTTTAAATGAGGTGAGTTCAAGAAGCAGAGTTTGTACCAGTTGGCCTCCCACAAGAATTGAGCTTGCACAAAAATGATGCCATCATCATTTAGTTTGGGTTCTTTGAAGAAAATGCTGTTGGGAGGTCCCAGCAGGCACAGTGGGAAATCCAGCTGGCAGCAGTGAGAGCTGTGTTTGAATAAGGACTTAGAACCAGGCTGAAGCAAAAATACTCATTTTCAACAGACTCACCCTGGCCTCCAGTGGGAAGGGGCCATGGCAAAGTAGGAGTCACCCATCATTTTACAGTCACATGTTCTGAGCATCACTGACTTTCAGAAGGAGGACATGGCAGCAGTCACCTAAGTCCCCTTGCCTAACTCTAAGGTTAGTCATCAATTGTTTAAAAAATGTGTTTCATAATTCATCAAATACTGCCTTACTATAAATCTGTCACTCAAAAATCTACTGAGTACCATGCCGTACTGGGCACTCTGGATGCCATCAGATGACAGTGATAGGAGAATACACATTCTGGTTGGATGAGCAAATCTTACCCAAGAAGCAATTTTCTTTTATAACTTATACTAGAGGCCCAGTGCACAAATTTGTGCATGGGTGGGGTCCCTCAGCCTGGCCGGCAATCGGGGCCAATCGGGGCTGACTGACCAGGGGGAGGGACCGCAGGAGGTTGGCCAACCAAGGGTGGTTGGCTGTGGAAGCACACTGACCACCAGGGGGCAGTTCCTGTGTTAAGCATCTGCCCCCTGATAGTCAGTGTGTCGTCATAGCGACTGGTTGACCGGTCACTTAGGCTTTTATATATATAGATTAATAATAATGAAAGCAATTATGATTTGCTGGGTAACTGGTACATTCAATGGATTCTCACTACATAGGTGCGAATCCTCCTGGCAACCACAGGATGCCAGCGAGTGGAAAACCATGCACCCTTTAGTGTACACTTTTCAAGTCATCTGATTCTGATTCTGTGGGGTGTGTGTGTACGTGTGTAAGGGGGGGTTGTCTGAGCCTTTCATTGTCTTCAAGCTATTTTACAACTCTGTATGTTATAGATAACTGATAGCAATGCAATGATTCTTGTGTGAAGATACACAAATATATACTGGCTGGGTGGAATTAAATTGGCTTTTCCACCCACTCATACCCCTCTCCACCATTGGGAAAAGCCAGTTTCTGTTTATCTGTAATCTTGTTTCAATATTCCTTTACACCAAATAAATTTATTTCCCCTTTGGGCCAGTTTAACATTTATCTGTTAAAATCTTTAGCATGTGCTTATTTTATATCTGTATGAGAGTCATTATTTTATCTTTTTTTTAAAAAAATATCCCTTAACACTATTACTAACTCCATTTTAAAAAATAATATATTTTTATTGATTTCAAAGAGAGGAAGGGAGAGGGAGAAAGATAGAAACATCAGTGATGAGAGAGAATCATTGATTGGCTGCCTCCTGCACTCCTCCTACTGGGGATTGAGTTCACAACCCAGGCATGTGCCCTGACTGGGAATCGAACTGTGACCTCCATGTTCATAGGTCAACGTTCAATCACAGCCACACCGGCTGGGCTATTAACTCCATTTTACAGTTGAAAGTATTGTGGTTCAGAGTGACTTGTTTGGGATCACTAATGTTCAAGTGACTTAGTCAGGGATAAAGCCCTGTGCTTTCTGACAGCACAGCCTATGTGCTTTCTTCTCATTATGTTCCTGCTCTATGCCAGGCATGTGCTAGGCCTGTGGGAATATTCTTCAAAGTCATTCAGCTATTAATAGTCTTTTCTATGCTGGCACTACGGGGATATAAAGTATTCATGATATAATCTCTGCTTGCCAGATGATAATCAGGTACACTAGAAGGAAGAAAATGCATGATAAGGGGAGAGAGGAGAATAAGCAAGTGGTAAGTGTGCAATGGAATTAATCTTGAAAGTTTTTAGGAAGTGATAGTTTCTCCATCTTCATCACCTAAATGGAAAGGGTATTAGGAAGAAGCTTGCAAATTAAAGCCAACAACTTGTAAACTTATGTCTGGAAGCCTCAAGTAGTCACTTAGGAAGCAAGCAAGGAAGGAGGATTATACCACTGAGCGCATTTTTGTGATCTAACAATGTAAAAAAAATTTCGCAAATAAAACAAAGCACCTCTTAATTTCTTGATCACTTGCTTATACAACTATTTTGCATGAAATTTCCACTCGCCCAAATTTGATGGGTTGTGTTTAAAACTGGTTGTCATTGGCTCCTCTGTGTTTGCAGGCTAAACTCTAAACTCCTCTATATCATACATCTGTGATGTGGCCCCTACTCACCTTTCATCTCTTCTGCTATGCAACAGCATCCCTCTGTACTGGCGCCTTCTCTCTCTCTCTCTCTCTCTCTCTCTCTCTCTCTCTCACACACACACACACACACACACACACACCCCCTCACAGTCAGGTTCCTGACTCCCTGAAGGAAGCGCTTGCGCCCGCCATGCTCTGCTGCACCTCAGCCTTTGTGAAGTTCTGCCTGTAACACCGCCCCTCCCTCCCCACCCCACCTTGGCAAGCACACACTCATGGTCACTCAACACTGTTTTGGAGTCACCTTCTTTATGCGAAGCTACTGATCCCGATGTGCAAAAATCAGCTCCCCCTAAACAAATGTTGCAGCCAGTGTGAACTTACAAAACCCTTGCTTGTGCCTCTGTGTTTACGCACTCGCTCCCAGGGACGTGCCTGGCCTACGTTGGTCTCCCTTCTCTCCCCAGTTTCCCACGCCGCCTGGAGCATAGTAGTGTGTGCTCAGGAATTGAACGCACTCTGCCCCCCTGAATCTCCAACATAACAGGGATGGGGCTGGGGTGCTGGGAGGGATCACACATGAGCGCACTCAGACCCTTCCCTCCACAGCCAAGAAACGGAGGCAAGCGGAGGTGAAGTCAGACGTTGGTCTCCCTTCTCTCCCCAGTTTCCCACGCCGCCTGGAGCATAGTAGTGTGTGCTCAGGAATTGAACGCACTCTGCCCCCCTGAATCTCCAACATAACAGGGATGGGGCTGGGGTGCTGGGAGGGATCACACATGAGCGCACTCAGACCCTTCCCTCCACAGCCAAGAAACGGAGGCAAGCGGAGGTGAAGTCAGCCAGCGTCCTGGGAGCCCAGGGCTGGAAG
>NW_005364914.1:525648-527238 GCF_000412655.1 Myotis brandtii | reverse complement strand
TCAGGACTGATTTTAATGTGCCACACTGCTTTCCGGGGTGGGGGTGGGGAAGGAAAATCTGTCTCCGAGAGCGGGATGGTTTCTGCTTTGCTTTGTTTTTGTGGTGCTTTCACAATTATGGTAAGGATATTTTTAAGCCAGAGCACGGGGCGGTTCGGTTTTCATTACCCAGCTTGGCATTTTCCTCTTGTACGCAGAGCGGCTCCCAGCCCTTATCGCAGTCCTGTAACCACATCCCCTGCCCGGCCTCGTGCAAAATCAACACTGTCAGTTAAAAACAAACACGAACAGGTGTGCCGCACACTGAGCGCCGGAGGGTTATACACCGGAAGGGGGAATACACCCCACCGGGGAGGGCCGCATCCCCCAGTCCCTGCGAGCCCAGGGCATCAGAGCCCCGGGCGGGCGCCTGGAGGGCTGCCAAGGGCTTCTGAGACTCAGGTCCCCTTGCCACAGGGCTGAGAAGTGGGTGTTTGTAAGGACATGAGAAGCTTCCGTCAGACACTCCTTAGAGCTCCGTGGGGCCCCTTAGGAGAGGTCCAGACAAGCGTGGCTGGTCTGCCTGGACTCCCGGGTATCCTTAGCCCAGCACCTGGTGGCGACTGGCCACCGGCAAAGGTCGTGTTCAGGAGCTTTCATAAGATCTCTTTTCACAGGAAAAGCAGGGCCTACAGCCTGCCATCCTCCACAGCAGGTCCAACTCTGCCCAGAGACAAAAACATCTGTTCCTTTATTCCTGAAGCTGCACCCTGGGCCGCTGAGCCAGAGGTCCATAGGGTGCTCAGTAATAATAGTTATCAACAAGAACCTGCGTGAATGGAGCACTGACTGTATGCCAGGCTCTTCTAAGTCCGTCACGGGTATAATGGTATTTAACCCTCACCTCAGCCCTACAGGTAGCTAGCATTATCAGCATCCTATCCACTTTACAAATAAGGAAGTGAAGGGACAAAGGGATACATTAAATTGGCCAAGGTTATGCAGATAACAGGTTTGTGGTGGAGCCAGCATTCAATTTCAGGCAGCTAGTTCTAGAGTGTGAGGCAAGATATTGCCTCAGCTTCCTGGGGTTGATCTGATGGTTTCCAGGCTCAGCTGTACATTAGTCACCTGGGTAGCTTTGAAAAATATCAGTGCCAGGTCCACCTCCAACACACGGATTTATGTGTGCTGGGGTAGACCCAGTATTCTAATAATAGTAATAATAATAATAATTGTTATTATTACATATATACACACATATATGTGTGTTTGCAACTTGATATATATAACATAATATAGTTACATATATAGACACATACTTAAAAAGATGTATGTTAGAGACATATATAGCATATATACTTTAAGTATATATATTTATGTCATATATATATATGAGGCCCAGTGCACAAAATTCATGCACGGGGGTGTGCCCCTCAGCCCAGTCTGCACCCTCTCCAATCTGGGATCCCTCTCACAATCCGGGACTGCTGGCTCCCAATCACTTGCCTGCCTGATTGCCCTTAACTGCTTCTGCCTGCCAGCCTGATCACCCCCTAACCACTCCCCTGCCAGCCCGATCACCCCCAACTTCCCTCCCCTGCTGGCCTG
>NW_005364914.1:481629-525534 GCF_000412655.1 Myotis brandtii | reverse complement strand
GGCCTGGTTGCCCCCAACTGCCCTCCCCTGCCAGCCTGGTTCCCCCAACTGCCCTCCCCTGCTGACCCAGTTCCCCCAACTGCCCTCCCCCGCAGGCGTGGTTGCCCACAACTTCCCTCCCCTGAAGTCCTGGTCCCCCCCAACTGTCCTCCCCTGCAGGCATGGTCACCCCCAACTGCCCTCCCCTGCTGGCCATCTTGTGGTGGCCATCTTGTGTCCACATGGGAGCAGCCATCTTTGACCACATGGGGATGGCCATCTTGTGGAGTGATGGTCAATTTGCATATTACCTCTTTATTATGTAGATATACTAGAGGTCTGGTGCATGGAATTCATGCACAGGTAGGGTCCCTAGGCCTGGCCAGTGATCAGAGCCGATCAGGGCTTCCGGCTGCCGGTCGGGGCCTTTCTTCGTTCCATGCTGTCCCTTGGTGGTCAGCACACATCATAGTGAGCGACTGAACTCCCAGTCTCCCGGTCAAACTCCCGAGAAGACACTTTGCATATTAGCCTTTTATATATATAGATACCAATTAGCCTTAGGCACTTAAAGAGTGTAGCTGGCATAGGTAGTCGTTCCCAGCATGTTATGCAAAGTGAGTACTGAGGAGGAATGGGCAGACAGCATTGGAAGACCAGCCAAGGAAAGTCTGGCATGGGTGTGGTGCAGTGACTACCAGTAATGCCTGGGGAAGAATGCCAGAAAGAAAGCACAGGTGGCTAAAAGGGATGCTGGAGAGACACGAAAACCAACAGAGGCCTATTTCCTTGTTTGCCAGGGGTGGACCATGGAGACAGGCCAAGGGAGAAGACTGCGGGGGGGGGCGGGGGGGGGGCGGGTTGAGCACCTTCACAGATGGTTCCTGGAACTCACCAGGACTAGAGAATTAGAGTTCCCAGAAAGGTGTTTAAAGAGAGACACTGGTCCTATAAATCACATCGTTTGGAACTATGAGGGGGTAGCTAGGGATCTGAAGCGCACAGTACAAGAATCGATTGCACATAGAGACTGGGGGCTTGGGATGTAAACGTTGGGAAGTGAGGGGTTCTTGAGACCGTCAGTGGCTGGTCTGGAATCAGCCCGTATTAGGTTACATTCTCAGACTGTTGTGGGGGCTGCTTACATTTTGGACATATACTTTAAAATTATAGAATTCATGTCCTTTAAAGACAAATGAAAATATTTTAAAATAGAAAAAATAATCACTCATAATTTTATCACCCCAAAATAACAATTATTAATTAGAATATTTCCTTATGTTATTGTTTTTCCTGAACATAATTTTTAACACAATGTTAACCATAATATATATGCAAATTATAGCCTGCCTTTTCTCTTAAAATAACATAAAGCTGTCTATCCGTTGCATCAATTTTTTTATTTCCTCCATAATAATTATACTAACAGTGACCAGTTATTACTGGGTTACTGAAAATTGAATAATCTATGAACTCATTCTATGAGAAAAAACTTTGTGTGAACATCCACCATTGATAAGAATGGTTTTTATTTTTACTTACTTAGATATATTAAGCCTAAAATGGTTATAAACTTCTTTGTTACTTGCAAACAACCATGAAATCATAAACAATTTTACATGTTAGAAACAAAACTACAAAACCAATATATTTCAAAAAACAGTATTAATTAAACATGAAAACATTGCTTTGAGTCTGACTGTTGCTCACTGCTATGGTGCAAGCATGGTGCCTTCTTGGGGCCGACAGGGCGAGAGCGGTGAGATCCCTCAGTTCTCCCACCACTGTTCTCTGTTCTGAACGCCTGGAACTTTCATGCACACCACCCGCAAGCATCATGGGCCTTCCCTTGGCGTAGATGCTTCCTTTTAATCAACTCGTTTTTTCTTCTGGTCTCTGTAGCTCCTCACAATTCAAGTAGTACCCCTTGGTGCCAATGCAACTGTAAACACAGACTCCAAATCGAGGTTTAAAACCTAATCCAAATGGGTCTCCCGGCTGATCTAGAAGATGATTCTATTAATTTTTAAATTATGATTGGAAGGAAAACCTAAAGGTAAAAATGTTTCATAAAGAACTTCCAAATCTAGAGGATTCCTCATTAGACCCCTGCCTTTTTGAGAAACACTGGTTTATCAAACACCTCTCTTATGCCAGGTGCTGTGCAGGTGACTTATCTAGAACCACCCACTCATCCTAACAACATTTAATTCCCATTTCACAGATGATGTAATTGATGCCTGTAGAGGTTCTGTAACTTGCTGAAGGACACAAAGCCATCAGGTGGAGGAGCTGTAATTCTAACCTCCATCTCCGTCATTCCATGTCCGTTCCTTGGACTGCGATCTCACATGGCCTCCGGCAATCTCATACAAAGTGTTCTTTTCCCATCTGGGTTTAGTATGTTTATGCTGACAGGGCTAGAGAGAAAGGATTGCTTTTTCCTTTAGAGAAAATGTAGCATCTGTCATTCGTGGTGTATTTATTTAGGTATAAAACTAACCTGACAAGGATGGACTCCTTAAGATATTTCAGTACATTTGGCAGTAGCTTAGGTGGTTGGCAGTAGCTTACCAGCTATTAAATGGCTCTGAATATATAAAGACTTGTAATTTCCTTCTCAGAGGGGCTTTGCCAAAGAGGCTAAGCCACGTGGCATAATCCCTGAACACACATTGGCATATGCAGGAGCTCGGTTTGTGCAAGTAGATTATTGGAACCAATCAGGCTGGCTTGGTATTGCATGTTTTGGCCTGATACCATAAACTGGCACAAATAGCATTACCCCTGCCGTGCACCAAAGTTCAGACTAATAAATCAGCCACTCTGTAATTATATTAGGGGAGCCAGCTTTATTCTCCCAGTGAGCAGGCTGATGGATCTGTGGAGACTGGGTGCCTGCGGCCTCTCTGGGAACCTGGGCTGACTTCCTAGTGCCCAGGCAGGCACTGCCCCAGATCCCTGTGCATAGAGGTGAGTTCCCACTGTGCTTGGATCAAACTGGTTTCCAAACCTGTTTGGCTTCTCCTCAAGGTCCATAGCTGTCAAAAAAGTGAAACAAACAAAGGGCTGGGGTGACAGAAGGGCACAAGCTCATCCATCACGCGGTGTAAGCAGAAAGGTTGAGGAGGCGGAGGTGGAAAGCCTGCCTTGCTGCCTGATCCTAGGTGGCTATTAAGTTAGCATTTGAAGACAGTCTCAGACAGAAGAGGTTGGGCCAGGTAATCTTTTTGTCTGAATTCATGCCATTTCTTCAGCAGTTGGCAGAAAGGCCTTGAAGCAGAAGATTTATGTGGGCAAAATAAGACCTGGAGGAAGGCCATTTCATATAGGGAAAAGAGTTACTTGTCCTTTTTCCTGCCTTGGTTCAAAGCACATAAAAAAAGATCATATTCATATATTAAGGAGGGGAGGCGTGGGTTGGAAAGGGGGAGGTACACTTCAAAATCCTGTTTTTAAAATTTGCAGGTCAATCATATGAGAGTGTAAAGGTGTCCTTACATTGCAGCATCAAGCTCAATCAAAACTTCATGGATACATTCTAAGACTTCCTCCGGCAGGTTAAGAGTCACTGTGTTTAGGATGTCGTTGTCTTAACCAGGAATGGGTACACAGTCTCATTCTTTGTTCCTAACTCTCCAGAGATGGCTCTGTAGCCTCTGGTAGAGAAACAGGAAATTATAAATCCTGGCGTGATACTGATACCATAAAAGGCAAATGTTTTTCTCATTAAGTTGCCATAGCCACAGACAGATTGGTCAAATGGCTAGGAGATGCCGGGAGACTCAACAATGTTTAAGAACCTTGGTGGATCTTTTTTTATAACTTGTTGAGTATTTTAAAATGTATTGTTATTCCCAGAGCTCTACCTCATATATTGTGGTTAAGCGATTTGTTTACATTTTAAATCAATATGGTAAATGTTTGGACATTTATTTAAAAAAATCAATATACTTAGTTTGCATGTGCAATTGGAAAGTTCTTAAGAATCTTGAGACATAGAAGGCTTTTTGTCTTTTCCAAAGGATTTCACATTTACCTTCTCATTTTCCTTCTAAACACCGCGGAAGCAGGCGAGTAGGATAATGTTCCTTTCTCCAGCCTGGGGGACTCCCAGGTCACTGGTCTGGACTCTGGTTTTCTTCCTGCCTCGGTGGCTACTCCCTTGAATCGCCTGTGTTGGCTCCTCTTCATCATCCAACCTTGAAGTGTTGCTGTGGCCCAGGACCCAGCCTTTAGGCATCTTCCTCCACGCATCTCCCTGGTGGTCCCATTCATTCCCTTGATGTTAAATACCATGTTTATGCTAATAATGCTCAACTGTGTATTGGCAGCTCTGTTCTGTCTCTTTAGCTCAGGACCGTTAGTCTCTTTGACATTTCCATTTGGTCATCTTGTGGGTATTTCAAACTTAAATACCCCAAAATGGGTTTCCAAAGTTGCTCCTCTCAGCTTTCCCCACTTCAGTAAAAGATGATCCCACGAGTCCAGTTCCAGGCCAAGGACTTGGGCCCATCCCTGATCCCACTACTCTCCATCTGATCTGTCATAAATCCTGTTGTTTTCTCTTTTAAAAATTACAGTGTATCCAGAAACTGGCTTTTTAAAAAAATTTTTTATTTATTTATTTTTTATTACATTCCCTTGTTGCCACCCTGAGCCAGACCACTGTCACCTTTTGCCTGATTGCAAGAGCCTCAGAACTCGTCTCTCTGCTTCTTCTTTGCTGCCCTTTGGTCTATTTCAACACAGCAGACAGAGGGATTCTGTTGTTGTCCGGTCATGACCCTCCTGTGCTCACAATGCTCCCAGAACTTCCCTTGTCACATAGAGTAAAATCCTCAGTTCTTTAGTGACTTACAGGACCCTCAATGCTCTGGCCCCTCTGGCTCTGAGGAGTCCACACTACTTCCTCCCTCCAGGCGCACAGCCTCCCTGCCTCATTTCAACTTTTCCCACCACAAGCCCTTTGCATTTGCTCTTCCCTCTGACTAGAGTGCCCTCCCTCCAGAGATTTCTTTGCTTTTTCCTCAATTCCTTTAGATCTTTATTCAAATGTCACCTTTTTAGTGATGTTCCCTAGCCGCCGATTTCGGGATTCCATGCTTTGTCTTCTTAACACTTGGATCACTGTATAGTATTCTATGTGTGTTAACACAAGCCTTTTCTACCGGATCTAAAAACAGTGATGATAATGGTCCCGATCTCACAGAGTCTTCGTAGTCCCACCACAGTCTGCTCCCAGCAAAGTGCTAAAGTCTTCATGCTTTGCACCCCTTGGCACCCAGTCCAGGGCCTTACTGCAGTCGATGCTCAATACCTTGCTTTTTCTTTTTTAAAATGTTATTTTAAATTACAGTTTACATTCTCTATTATTCTGTATTAGTTGCAGATGTACAGCATAGTGGTTAGAAAATCATGTACTTCACAGAGTGGTCCCCCGATATTTTAAGGACCCACCTGGCCCCACACATAGTTATTACAATATGACTGACTATATTTCCTATGCTGTAATTTGCATCTCTGTGACTATTCTGTAAACTACCAATTCGTACTTCTTAATCCCTCCCCCGTTTTTACCCAGCCCCCTGACCCCCTCCTCTCTGGCAATCATCAGTCTATTCTCTCTATCTATGAGTCTGTTTCCATTTTTTTTGTTTTTGTTCTTTAGATTCCACATATAAGTGAAATCATATGGTATTTGTCTTTCTCTGTCTGACTTAGCAGAATATCCTCTAGGTCCATTCACGCTGTTGCAAAAGATAATATTTCTTTTTTTTTTAATGGCCGAGTAGCCAATACATTGCTTTTGAACAAATAAATGACTTAATTGGCAGTCAGCATTTTTATAATTATGGAGAATACACACAAATGAGGGGCAGGATGATACTAAGATGATGCCCGAACTTAGCTTCCAACTTTATAGCTACTCAACCTCAACTAGGTCTTGTTTTAGAGTAGTGACCTGAGTCAATCTGACCTCAGTAAAGGCTCTGAACAATAGAATGGGTTTCCTCTGAAGAGAGAGCTGTTACATAGGAGCATGACCTTTGAAGTGTACTCAGTACTAATGCCTTCTGAAGCAGTTATACAATTAGATGTGTTTCATTAATTGTGTTTCCTGAGCAGAGCAATTTGAAAGGACATGTTCCCTTCTGTCTCGCTGTCATGTTCTCATCAGTCCTTTCGCAAATTAATCTGAAGAAAAGCAACTTCCGCTCAGCGGTGAGTTAAAATAAGCTACTGTCCCCATGATTATTACTTCATTGTGCTTTTCCGCACATTCCTCGCTGCTTTTTAATTATATATAATTACTAGGGAACAGGGAGTAAAATCTGTTTAATCTAAAATGAAACATGCTAAATAATGTTTGCAGTTCCTGTTTTTTTTTGGTTTGTTTTGGTATGACTGTAACTCAGGGAGATCAGGTTCAAAAGTTTTTGGTTTGTTTTGGTATGACTGTAACTCAGGGAGACCAGGTTCAAAAGTGTAGGTAGATCTTGCAGAAAACACAGCAACATACATGATTAAACATATTTATTTCATATGTGTGCTATTACTTTTTTAAAATTGTCATGCGTCTTGGCGACTCAAGTAGTGACATCTGGGTGCAGTTATTTCAAATGCCAATTTTTTTTCTTCTTATAAGATAATTGCAATTAACTGCAAACAAGAGTTAAAGTTGGTGGTAGCATATGGTGGCTTCGATATGACGATATGTTTTTCCTACAGTTTTCTATGTGTACATTTTCATTAAAGCTTGTTACAGTGACCATATTAAGTGTATGCCACTGGTCAAGAGAAGCATAGCTCAGTGGCTAAATCTCAGGCCCTGGAGACAGACTTCCTCAAACTATATCTAGATATGCCGTCTTAGGCAATTTATGTAAGTTCTCTGTGCCTCTGTATCTTCATCTCTGCCATGATGATACAATATTATCCATCTCAAAGGGGTGTTGTTAGAATTAAATGAATATATACAAATAGTGCTTAAGATAGAGCACTCAATGACGGTTGATTATTGTTATCAGTCAGGAAAGACAAGGTCATGCTGCAACAACAAATAACTAAAATCCCAGTGGCTTGAAAGAACAGGATTTATTTTTTTGTTCAAGCTATATATCCCTCATGGAGTTGCCATTGTCTCAAATGTTGCCAGTTGCTGGGGTAGAAAGCAAAATCATTCTGGAGGGTCTTGCATTAGCAATCAAATACTCCCTGCTGGAGGTGGCACTGTCTCCTCGGCCAGAATTAGTTACATGGCCACCCTTGACCATCTGGAGGCCAGGAAGTGCCATTTTGCCATGTGCCTGGAAAGCAGAGGGCAAGCACTTTTGGCAAACAACTCTTATGACCTCCACAGTTTCTGTTGTCATTATGCTTCTGCTCTCAGTTTGAGTGGCCTTAACTTTTTGGCTGCTGGCTGGCACTGTTGGTTAAGGAGAACTGCAGACTTCTGGGAAAGGCTTCAAGAGGCTGGAGCATGGGGGTGTCTTGGAGTACAGGAGGCTGAGCAGAAGGCTCTGTTTAGCTACTGCATGTCAATCTGAGCCACTGAACCGTCTGCAATATAAATGACTTATAAATGTTCTCCCCTAAAAATTTAAAAAACGGTTCCAATACTTTAAATGTGTCAGCTCAAAGACGATGTTGGAAATACTGTCTATACCCGTCCCCCCATTGATGTCCACCTCCTCTATTCAAAGTTCTGCATGTTTTCTCATGGCTTAGCAGCTCCTGGATGTGGTTTTATTTAGACATCCCAAGGGAGGCATTTGTTTATTTGTCATGATTTTCCCTCAGGTCATCCAAACGCCAAAAACCAATGACTTACAGTTAGCTCTTGATTATCTATGCAAATGGTTGGTAATCTTGAATAAAGTGTATTTGCCTTTGGTTGAGCTTCTCCTTCTGTTCTGTGGCCAAGATTCATGGCCCTCACCCTTCAAATCCTCCTGGGGCTCCTTATACATAGGAAGGGTCACCAATTTCATTAGCCTCTGGTCTATATCCAATCCTCTCTCAGATGGACTGGGCTCCTGCTTGGGGGTGGGAATGATGGTGGGTGAGGGCTGGGTTTTGGTTTCCTTCTGATCTATAAATATTTTGATAATTTATTCTGGGCTTTCCCATTGCTGTAGCATTGATGGAGAAAATAGCAGTGCAGTTCAGATTTCAGAAGTCAAGACTGCTTTGAAGAAGGGGAGACCAAGGCAGACTCTCTTTCTGTAAGAATATTACCAGACAGGAGAAGTCCCGTAGCCATCATCACTCCCAGCTCGCACCTGCCATGGTGATGCAGACCTCCATGCTTTTCCTTACATTATCCCCCAACCCGCCCACATACACTTTGGAGATGGAAATACCTGCATTCACATTATAAGCCCACCATTCATTATAGCTGAATGACTTAGGGAAAATGACCTGATTGCTCTGAGTTTCAATGTCTTCATTTGCAAAGTAAGGCTTAATACCACATAAATGTGAAGGGCTGTTGTGACAATTAGATAATACATGTCAGTTCTTAACATAGTCCCTGCCACATTAAGGTTCAAAATTAATTCTGGTTGTTATTAATTAAGGCCCATATTAGGTTTTATCTCTTCTAGGAACTCTAACCAGACCATTTCAAATCCTTCTACACAATGTATTGGTTTTCAACTATGTATTAATTAGAGTAGGCTTACTTCCTATAACAAATTAGCCTATGTGTAGTGTGTAGGGGTTTATTTCTCCTGTCACAGACCAGGGAAGAATGCTGGAGGCCAAAGCATAACAGTATTAGCATAAAAGACATTGGAAGGCCAGTGGACCTTGATATTCAGCAGGGGTGAAATCAGCACACGTTTGCTCCTGCTGTGATTGCGATGGCTCCAGATGATTTCCTGACCTGATAATCCTTACATTGTTTGCCAAACTTTACCTTTGATCTGCCTGTATGCATTGCTAAAGGGCAAATGTGTATTTAAAGTGAATAAAAAGCAGACGGGACCCGGATTCTTGGTTCCTCTTCTCGAAAGAGGTTTCCACCTGGCCCCCTCAATGACTTCAAAATTCATATTTCTTGTATAGTGTATTCATTGTGTTGTCGGCCCTCCTGCAAGTCATCCTGAACCCGCTGTTGAGGTCGCGGCAGAAGAAGTTCCAGGTCCAGAGTGGAGGGAATTGGGAGAGGGTTGTCTCTGCTGTGTACAGTCACTTAGAAACTCAGGATAGTGTTGCTCTGCTGTGCTCAACATGCAGCCTCCAATGTCACTCCAGTAATTATCTTTGTCATTGTACCCCAGGGCAAGGGGACATGTATGAAGGAGCACGTGTGGGGCGTTGCGTGACTCAAATACCCCAACTCTGTCACAGTCCATTGGAGAGAAATTCATCACAGGGCCACAGGATGCTGCAAGGGATGCTGCGAGATATACTACAGCTGGCCTTCCATTGCCCCACTGCTATGAGGTGATCAGCTACTTGTCTCAGATTCAGACCCTTTTATGTATGTTAGGCATGTTAGACACATCTTTTCAATTAAGCCAGCATTGCCTTGAATTAGAGACCTTGTTTTAACTTTCACCTACAAAGTAAGTTATGCTCAATGACAGACACACAATAGTCATCCTAAAAATGCCTTTCAAATTGCTAGTACTCCTACATGAATAGAACTATTCTCTGGCTATCTCATACTTGGTTTCCATTGAATCTGAATACAACTTACCTTTGAGCAAAGTGAAATCAAGTTTTAACAGGTTGGTTAGGGATTAGGTGTCCTCGACAGTTCATTCTTTGTAACAGTTTAAACAAAGGTAATAACAACAGAAACACTGAGAATTTTCCAGTGATATGTGGATTCCATTAGCAATTTCCATTACTGAAGTTATTCATTATAATCATTTACTTGTACATAATAGATTCCATTAGGTTTTCAGCGTTATCTTTTACAACTCCAGATTCATATATATTATTTTCTTGAAGATAAATAGTATTTATGAAAATAAGCATAGTGGATAAATCATAATTTTGTAGGGCTTCAGGGTGGAACATCTAGTGTGATGCTTAAAAAAACCTCTGAGTTTAATGTAAAAGTCTAATAAAAATACATGTTTGGATTTAAAATAGAAATCATGCAAATAGGAGCCAAGAAAAGTATAAGAGACAGATCAGTTTTCAATACCTAGTTAACAATTTTTTTTATCTCATCTTCTCTTTGTTAAAATAACTGGCATAGTTTCTGTCTCCTGACTGGGTCCCAATTAATATAATACTTAGAAACTTTTTCAATAATACACCTTTTAGTAAAAGCTATACTTAAGAAAACAACAACAACAGCTAAATGCATTTGGTATTTGATGAGACCTTGAGAATGAATAGATTTTTTTTGGTTAAACTTTGCCACTAATTCTATTATTTTAGAGCCAGAGCTGGGCCAAGGGAAAATAGGGCTTGCAGGGTAGACTTGTCTGCCTGCCCAGACAGACTGTATGGCCTTGAAGGTGGGACAGCATCTTATCCAACAGCACATACAATCTCAGTGTCTAGTGTGTGCCTAGTTCGTGGTGCACTTCAAGTGTCTTCACTGGACAACTGTGCGCTCTCTGGGAAGACATGACCATCTTAAATGGTTGCACTTAGCTCTCTATTATAAGACAAAAGAAGTTTCCTCTAATAATATATTGGATTTAATGAGACTTTCCACCCAAGTAGGGTCAGTCTTTGCAAAATCCAAAGAAATAAAGCTGCCTGTGACTCTTTTCTTTATGTTGCAGGTCTGACAGGATTCTGCTTTTAGTGAAAAAACAAACAAACAAACAAACAAACAAAAACATGATGTCTTTTCTGGATGCCAAGAATAATTGATAAAAATGAGGCAAGAGCAAATGAAGAGAGATTTATGTACAAGAAGGAAGAAAAAAATTAATGCATACCACAGTCTTACTTGAGGTTTAGAGAATCTAGTGGAATAATAGAGGATGTTTCTTTTTTATTCAACTACAGGTATACCTCGTTTTATTGCACTCCACTTTCTATCATGTTTCACAGATATTGTGTTTTTTTACAAATTGAAGGACATACCCTCCACCAGCAAAAAGATTACAATTTGCTGAAGGCTCAGATAATGGTTAGCATTTTCAGCAATAAACTATTTTTAAATTTAGGCATATGTATATATATACATGTATTGCACATAGTAGACTACAGTATAGTGTAAACATAACTTTTATATGCATTGGGAAACCAAAAAATTCAGTATCTTGCTTTATTGTGATATTTGCTTTATTGCGGTGGTCTGGAACCAAACCCACAATATCTCTGAGGTATGTCTGTATTCTGATTTGTCTCTCATTTCCTGAGAAATCCCCTGGAAGAGAATTAGATCACACTTCATAAAACCAAACTGAACAAAAGTAATCTTTTCTTTATGATTCTGAAGCTAATTTGGGATATTGTACACCATAGTAACTATTATTGTGAATATTATATAGTTTCACAAAAACTATTCTGGTTACTGGAACATAGTGGGTGTTCAGATTTTAAATAAATAAGGGTTTATTGCATTCAGATTTTGCTCCAAATTTTCAGGTAACGAGAACTAGTAAAATGGCCACATACATACATGATGTAGACTTGGAAGGAGATGTAGGGTCGAGATCTTTTCTTTTCTAGACTCATGCAGGAGAAAGAGCTTGTCTAAGTCTAACTTCTGACCTGGATCTCAAGACTCTCTGCTCAGTGCTCTTTCTCTGTCTCTAAATATATCAGACTAAAATAGCAAGGCCCTAATCTGCTTGGCTCTGATATGGGTTCATTCTACATGAGTCCAAGTTAGCATTGCAGATTTCTTTCACTCTTCCCTCTTTCCCCCCAATATTAACCGAAAATAAATGAGAAAGTATGTTGGTGCCAGACAGGAGAATGCTTCTATGCAAAATGAGAATTGCAAAGTCATTTGCATTTTGTTTTGCCCATATGCTATGGTAAAAATGTGAAGGTTTTAGAGCTTATTTTGCATCTGTACAGAGACTCTAAATCTAAATTCAATTTTCCTTCACTGAACAAAGCAAGCAATATTTTTAAGTAAAGTTAATTTAATGCCTCTGAGTAGAAAACCAATTAAGAGCACCTTTAGCCATGCTGAAGTAGGCACTGGGGGTTCATAAAATATTCCTTGAGTACCCATGCGTGGTACCACCCAGATATGAGAGGGCCTCTGTGTCTAGTCCTCTAGGTATTTGTACAAGTCATTCCCCTTCACTGGTGTCCAGGCCAGGTCTGCCTTTCCCATAATCCTGCAGGGAGGTCAGTAAAACTACAGGAGCCTCAGGGGTGCTGCCTCGCAGCTCTATTTCTTATTTTCTAATTCATAGCCACTGCACTCAGTCCTGTCAAATGGAAGAGCAGAGAGCAGCTGAAAGTTTGTCCTTGTCTCCCTTAGTTCAAGCAAAGGCAGGGATTGAGGTTTAAATGAATGCTTCTTCTTTTTTATAACTCCACTTGCAGGCTTAGAGCTCATAATACTCTTCTTCTGAGTGTTATTTTACTTACCAGCCTGCTGATGTGGTAATATGTGAAATGCAAACTCTACTCAAAAGGGAGGCGATGTAAGGATACTGACCTGGCCTAACCTGCCACGTGAGTCAACAAGCTGGTTCTGGTGGGCCCGAGATAGGTTTTTAGTACTTTCTTAGTGTTTAGAGGAGCTAGGGCAATTTGATGTGGAGTTTATTAATTTAACAGTGATTTCACAATTCCATTGGCTTTTTGCCAGTTCACTTATCTCACTTAAGTACCTAAGTGATGTTTTTCTCTCCAGCCTCTAATTTTTTCCCTCAGGTCATCTGAGTTGGTCAATAGTTGGTGAGTCCAAGGAAAATGTGGCTGAAATGAAATGTACCCCAACTTTGCCATTGTTAGAGAAATGCCAAGAAAATGATCAATGAAGAGAGAATTACATTTGGATAAATGCAAGAGGTATTATTTGAAAAGACAAGTATAAGACCCGAAAGGGAAAGACTGGGAAAATTGTGTTGTATTTGTTATGGTTTTTTGGTTGCAAGTAGCAGAATGTTATTAGTTAGGCAAATTTAAAAATAAATAAATTATATTTTTATATTTTTTAAAAAATTGAATGGCTACTGAAGTATCTTACCAGCATCTGAGAATAATTGCTTGAGAGAGTTGCCCTTACCAGAATCTCACTCCAAAGTCTCCATCTTTCTAAATTTCTCATTGGTTGGTGTGTGTGTGTGTGTGTGTGTGTGTGTGTGTGTGTGTTATGTAATGTTCTGAATGGTCTACATCGCAGCAGGCATCCACCAGGATTCATCAGCCATGGCTGGAGTGCAATAGACCTCATCTTTTTTTTTCAGGTTTGAATGTTTTTATGTTAACATTAGCTGTTGGGGTCCATCCCCAGCAGGTCCAGGGGTCCCATAGGTGTGGACGGAGTTGGTGAAGAAGGAAGGACACGGAGGCAGCGTTCAGTTGATCATCATAGCCAGGTTCTGTAGACCTCATCTTTTGATACGGCTGCTGAGGGTCCATGTCTAGGCTCAGGGCAGATCTCAAAGAAGCTGGGAAGCCACTCTCAAAAGTGTCTAAGACCCATCCTTCCTTGTTGGCTTGAACATTGAATGTTCACAACATTTTTTTTTTCTAGAAGAGTTTGCCAGTTAGACAGCTGGGGCTGGAGGAAAGAGTCCAAGGGTCAGTTTCAATGATAAAACATTGTCCTTTGCCAACTTTGTGATCCTGGCTTTACCTTGCCTCTGTTTCCTTATCTGTATAATATCTACCCTACTTGCCTTACAAAGGCATTGTGTGGATGAAAGGAGATGGTAGATGTGAAGTGTCACTTGTAGCACACCCAGACAGGACTAAGCCTTGTTGTGGTGCAATTCTGTAAGGAGTGCTGGTTATCTGGGCTGTCCAATCTGGGCAGCGAGATGCTGACTGCACTTGGCAGTGGGATCTATCTATCTAGACCTATTGGATACCTATCTCGAAAAAGCCTGAAGGGATTCCAAAGAAGCTGGGAAGCCACTCTCAAAAGTTTATAAAAAAAGTTTTTTTATTAATTCAGAATGATTACACATCAGCTATGGAGTATGAGCCATATAGAGTTTATTAAATAGTATCTTCAGTATGATTATGATGGTAACCACTGATGTGAAATGTGTCCCTTTGGCTTCCTTCTCATTAAGGAGGAGATGAGAATATCTTTCATTTGGTCCAGTTTGGATTCTTTTCTGCTTCCCATCATCGATCACTGATGTGCTCTACTTGTACCCAATGCCGTTTTCGAACATCCTTTTCTCATGGTAGAACTTCCTGTAACATTTGCAGAGGATTCTTAGTTTCTTCACCACCCTGTTTAAAACTGTCTTGGTCTGCCTGGGCTGCTATAACAAAAATACCATGTACTGAGTGGCCTTTAAACAACAAACATTTACTTCTCATACTTCTAGAGGCCAGAAGCCCAAGATCTAGTGCCAGCGGATTTGGCTTCTGCTGAGACCTGCTTCCTGGTGCACAGACAGCTGCTTTTTGCTGGTCTTCACCTGGTGGGAGGGGTCAGGGGTCTCTGGGGTCCCTTTAATAAGGGCGCTAGTTCCATTCATGAGGGCGGAGTCCCCAAGACCTAAGCACCTCCCGAAGGCCTTACCTCCAAGTACTGTCACATTAGGGATTAGGTGTCAATATGTGGATTTGGGAGTAGGGGATGCAAATATCCAGTCAATTCCAAAAATGTAGCCTTGTGTTAGAATCCTTACCAATCTTCTTCTGTGTTCCCAGCTGCCTCTGTTCTGAATGACAGTGAATTCAGGAGGTGCCTGCTTCTGTGATGTGCTGCTTGGAATGCATGTTGCTGGTAACTAATTGCGGTGGGTCTGACTTCTCTGCTTGGGCGGTGTCCAGTTCTCCATCCTCCTCTACACGGAGCCGACTCTGATTTATATGTCTGCGAGTCTCTGCTGAGCTGTGCGGTGGTGGCGAAGGGAGGCCGGAGCAGAAATGTATTGGAAACAGTACCGTTAGCCCTGATTTGAAGCTCAACAGAGAGTCAAATTTTGGCTGCTGTTCAGTGTCAAAATTTGGGCAGAGAGCAGAAGTAGGTCTTATCATACCCAAACGTGATTCTAACTGGAGTCCATCAGTTCTCATTACTGGCTAAATCGGAGGCTAGGAAGATGGTTTGGGAGCTGGGCAGATGCGAGCCGGAGCCTTCTCCGGGGCCTCGGTGTTGTTTCCCAGATGCTGGTACAAGGATGCACTCTGCCTTTTTGGAGACAGATGAGTCACTTCCAGATGGAGGCAGAGCATGAAAAGAAAACCCTCCCCTGAAAACCGTCCCCTGAAAACCCTTCTGGCTTTTGCGTCTAGTCATCCCAGACCCGGTGGCGTGTGAGCCACAATGCCACCTCCGGGAGAGTGCGATGCGGTACAGAGCCTCTGGCACCGCCCCTGCAGACACGTTTGCGTTCATGAGGAGTAACCGGCACTCAGAGGCTGCGCTAACCCGGTCGGGGTAAATTTTTACTGGCTTCCCGCTTCACTACCTCCAGCAAGTGCCTAGGTAAACTCTGTTCCTCCCTCTCCCACATCACTTCCTGGCAGCCCAGCATTGCCACGTGACATGGAGCCTCCTTTCAGGTCCAAACTGAGGAACTGACAAAGCGCGAGGTCACCGGTGAAAGAGTGATGCAGCGTCCCGCCAGAACCCACTCCTCGTTGTTAGTTGGAAAAAGATAACACTGAAACTCTAAAATTGGGTGTTTCCAAGACAGTTTTAATGCCACTCTTCTGCTTTCCCCCAAGTACAGGCTGGGGCAAACGTAGGTTTACAGCTGTGAGTACGTGAAACACGAGTTTATTCTTGTGTTATTATTTTGTAATTATTGTATTATTTTCCACAAACAGCCAGCAGCCTACTTGCCCCACCCTGTATTCATCCTTCCTTTTCACACAGCTTGCCGCTTTTAATGTGGAATACAGAAGGTAGAAAGAAAATAGCAAACCTGTGAACTTTTGAGGGAATGGTTGGGGCATACTTTTTTTCTTTCTTTGTTTCCCAAGACTTTCAGATGAGAGGTTATGCTTAACTTTTTGTCTTAGTCGGGTGTGGTCTAGCCAATAAAAAATTAAGACTATTTTTCCAGCACAAGAGTAGGCATGAGAGAGAGAGAGAGAGAGAGAGAGAGAGGGAGAGAGAGAGAGAGAGAGGCCGCAGATAGACTGGGTTATGCTGTGGTGGCAAAGCCCCTCAAATCTCAGTCGTTTACTACAATAAAGGTCTATTTTCCCCACACTGCAGATCCATCATGGGTCAACTGAGATTTCTCCCACCTTGCTTCATCCTGAGGCCCGGGCTGATGAGGCAGTATCTATCCAGAAACATGAATGGTATTGTTACAAAAAACAAACAAACAGAAAAATGGTGAGCCACTCATTGGCTCTTAATCCTCCTGCAGAAAGGGGCTCTAGAATATTTGGCAAGATTGTAGTAATACAATCTGCCACATCCAAGTATATAAAATATTTGTTATATGATAAAGATGCATTTCAAATTATTGAAGAAGTGGATAAAATAATAAGTGGACCTGGGAAAATCAGTTAATTGTGTGGAAAAATAAATAAAATTAGATTGTTTTCTCATGTCATACACAAAATTAGGATGGATTAGTGCCAAAGAATTAGAAGAGATATGCATCAATAATTTATAATATTGGGTGTTGAAGGCTTCTTGATGTATAAAACCAAAGGTGAAAACTTCAAAGTCCAAGACCACTAGAGTAGACAGACCATATGAAAAGAAAATCCTCCAGTAAGTAAAAACAATCAGAAATAGAACTACATTGCAGCAGGTTACAACAAACAGGGTAAAAGTATTTGCAATTTAAATAGCAAAGAGTCAATATTACCACGGATAGAAGAGCTTTCATTTTTCAGAATGACAAAGAGGTGTGTGCCAGTGGGCTGTTCTAGGTGGCGCTTATTATGAGGGGGGGATGCTACCCAGAACTGCCCTCCCTGTCCTATCATTCCAGACTCACGGGTCTTTCCCAAAGAACTAGTAATCCAAGCCCAGGAGATGAAGAAAGGGACCCCTGAGGCCTCCAACTCTCTTTTCCACAAAATATTTTAACGCAGCCCCCTGGAGACATTGTCTCCACCTCTGACCCAGACGAGGAAGTCTAAGTCAGGAGAAAGGGCAGGACCCTTACCAGGACCTTCCGTGTTTTCCTCTCCTCCTTGTCCAAGTGACTCTCACCACAGAAGAGCCACAGATCTTCTCTATGTCTGGGAGAGTGGGGTGGATGAGGGAGGAGGGTAATTAGGGCCTCGGAGTGCTCACATTCCCAACTTTCCTCCTTCTGCCAAAGGAGACTGTCTTTCTCCCAATACATAAGTTATGCATAAATGATCCCTGAACAACTCTCTAGTCCAGTGGTTCTCAACCTTCCTAATGCCGCGACCCTTGAATACAGTTCCTCATGTTGTGGTGACCCCCAATTTCATTGTTACAAATTGAACATAATTAAAGCATAGTGATTAATCACAAAAACAGTATGTAATTATATATGTGTTTTCCGATGGTCTTAGGCGACCCCTGTGAAAGGGTCGCTTGACCCCCAAAGGGGTCGAGACCCACAAGTTGAGAACCGCTGCTCTAGTCCACTATCTCATGAAGAGTTCTTAAGAGCAGTCATATTCCAGACTGGGAGCTTCCCAAGGATATGATTTCCTCCATTCATATGTTAGTAGATTTGCTATCCATCTCTCCTGGGCAGAAGAGAAGTCATAAGCAAAATGGTGTCCTATCCTAATATTGGCATCATCCAGCAGATTGCAAATGCTTTTCAGCCTCAAAGGAGGACAATGGCCTCAGGCAGAAATAACAGCCAGATGCCTACCCTTTCCAGTGAAATGCCTGGACTCCTTAGCAGTCCTCTAAATTTCTCCACAGTGGCCTCAGTAATGTTCCCCTTTCTTCTCCTAAATCCTTCTCTAAATGACTACACAACCAACATGAATTCTATATTTTAATTTCCGTTTAGCTAACACACCTTCTTCCACGTTCTGCAATTTTCTGGTTAACTATTTATACACCTATTTAGTGTTGTTAATTCTCTTGTGTTATGAACTTTAGCTGGTCTGGCTGTTGGTATCTCTGCTAACCTATACAAATCTTGAAGACAGGGAGAAGCTTTGTTCCCTGTCACCTTCAGTGTCTAGTACAGTGCCTAGCATGTAGTAGGTCAATAAATAATTGCTACATGAATTTGTCGCTAAGTGTTTCCACACCATGAGGGTAAGCAGTGCCTTGTTGAGGGCTGGGCTGTGACATCGGGGGCTCAGCAATTTCTGATTGTTGAGGCCTCGGCACCCTCTTCTAAGGTTTCTATTTGGCCTTTCTGCCAGCCTGGATATATCAGCAATGGCCATAGTGGGAAAGTTCATTTCACTTTCAGTGACTACACCAGCACTATGGCTGGTGTAGAAGAACCCACTTGAAATGGCCCATATGCTCTTAAATGCAGGACAGCCATGGGTTGCTGTGTGAGAGTTCAATGTCCTTAGAGTCATTGGAGCCTTATATTTAGCAGAAGAGAGCCTTCAAAGCGAGAGTAATCAGGTTTAGTAATTTAGCCTCTCTGTGCCTCAGTTACCTCATCTACAAAACGGGGATACCAATCTTACATCTAGAGTAGTTTTGAGAATTAAATGAGCTAATAGAGGTAAAGCACTTAGTATCTGCTACATAGAAAGCCCTGTGTAATTGTTAGCCATTATTGGTATTATATAACTCACTAGCATGTCCTATAGCATCTCCAGGGCTGTGCTGTCACAGTCCATTACCAGAAAACACATCATCTTACCAATGATGAATCCTGAACACACCCAAAATCCAAAAAATGACGTTGAGTAGGTTTTGCTCTTTGAATCAGATCTCCCTTCAACCATGCACAATCAAGGCGGGGACATTCTTTTGGCTTCCTTCTCTCTTTTTGGTTAAAGTCCTATGCGCCCTTCTCAGGTCCAGGTTGCAGCTTGCTGACCTCAGAAGTAACATTCATGTGGTCAGGGCCAAGAGACCACTGTTTCAGGCTCCATCCTGCATAGATGAGATTGGCTTTCCATAGGCTTCTGTAGGAGCAGGTCAAAGAAATTTTAGAATCTAATCACATCTCACCTCCTTCTCCATTGCCACCATCATCTTTCCTCTGAACCCTATCCCTGGACCCTCTACCTCTATTCTTGCCTTCCACAACGTGTTCTCCTCCCAGCACGAAGTCAACGCCCAGGACTACTCTGCTTAAAACTCTCCAGAGTCTCCAAGTTGCATCTAGAATTAAATCCAATCTTTGCCTTGGTTTACAAAGTCTTGTGTGAGCTGACCCCTGTCTGACCCATGACACCCTCCGTGTATTCTCTGGGCTTCAGCCACCCAGCCCTTCATTCTATTGCTTCAAATGCAAGACACACACACACGTTCCTGCCTCCAGGAGCTGTCTTTCCTCTCCGAAGTTCCCTCAGCCTGGGATGCTCTCCTCCTGCATCCTCACATATTGCAGCCTTCCCTGACCATGTTGTTTAGCCATCACTGCCTTCCCCCATCCCTCTTGAGCCCTTGTGATGGTTTATATTTTTTCACAGCAGTTACTGTTATTCAATATTGTTTTTTGTGGTTTATTGTCTTTCTCTTCCCACTGGAGAGAAAATTCCATGATAATAGGGACTTGTCTTTCCCCATGTTCAACACTGCATTTCCAGTTCCTAGGACACAGTAGGTACTCAATAAATATTTAGAGAATAGATGAATTCCTTAGAGGATGGTATCTATTTATCAAACCTCTCTTTTGCTATCCACAGTTTTGATAGCTTATTGGGCTACAAGACTTCCTCCTTGGCAGGGAAGAAAGGGCAGGGAATGTGGCAGAAAATGTATCTTTCCCGCAGCTAGAAGCTGGTGTTTCTGTTTATTGTTTTATCGCATCTGCCTCTAGAAAGATGTTTTATAGGGCAGGATGCTGTGTCTCCAACAAGAATGCAAGTCCTATTTCAGAGATGCCTGAGGCACAAAGATACCTGGTTACTTTTCAAGGGTGTCATGTTGTCTTCTGGCTCAAGCTCATACCCAGAAACCTGGACAAAATTCTACACTGGACAACTGGGTAGTTGGCAAAACTTCCCAACTTGTAAGTGAGATGACTCCAACACATTAAAAGAAAACTGTTGTGTGTGTGTGTGTGTGTGTGTGTGTGTTTTTAAATTAAAACTTTAAGTGATAAATTTAAGTAGTCTAAAATCCCACAATCTACATCAGCCCCCAAATATGCTTGGTACAAGGAGAAAAATATAGAGTATGGATTCAAAAAGCCTGGATTTGAGTCACAGTTTCGGCACCAAACAAACTGGGTGAATAGGGAAATACATTTAATTCTCTAGTGCTTTGGTGTGGCAGCGTGGAAGCCTGCTCAGATCTGTGCAACTGCAGGGGCATAACTGACAGATGCCAGTGCTCTCCTCCATCCCCGCAGGAGCTGGGCTCTGGATCCGTCTAGCCAAATTCCCAGGGGTTCTTCCAACCCAGTGGCCTGGCACAGTAGGAGAACATTCTGGATGCGTTTGAGATTTCTTCAGTAGGCAACCTTGGCTTGAGAACACCCGCCTCCCCAAGCCTGGCTGTGTCTTCCTTGTAACTTCACTGTAGCCCTAGACTTTTCTAACTGGATCCCCCATTTTTCCCTCCTCATCCTCACAGGGCTCAGACTTGCTTTGGGTCTGATGGTTCTCCCTGCCAACTCCTCTTCTTTCTCTCAATACATCACTGGCCTGTCTAACCTGTCTTGGATTCTGCTACTTGGTGGACTCAAACAACACATTTGTTTTACTCATTTGTGAAACATGGTCCACCCTCTAGGAGAGGGTTGTTATACTCTTTGATTTACTCGCCTTTGGAGGGAATGGGTAGAATTTATCCCCAAATCACTGTATTGTTGTTAGGATTAGAAAACGAGGTATGCAAAAGTGCTGAGCGTGGCATCTGGCATACAGCTGGCACTCAATAAAGGAGAATGGATCTGAATAAATGTCTTCTACTTTCAGGAAAGTTCCTATATGAGGAAAGCCTTCTCTGCCTTGAACTTCTGTGTTACTCCCAAGACAGACCAAACAGGTGTATTTAGGGTGCCAGTGAGTCAGAGGCACTCTATTTTTTCTTTTCAAATTATTTGATGTCCTAGAGAAAAATACCAGAACTTTGTGGGCCCTTATACTTACTTTATGGCTTGGCATTGCTTTTTAATAATTAACTTTATGTGGAGGACAGCACTGTATCCTTCTCAATGCTTTGGGCCTCTACAGGTCTTAACCGGTCCCTGTATCTCCTCCTCCCCTGGTGGGCCCCTTGGCTACTATGGTCAGCTGCACCGAATCTTCTGCTGGGGCAGCCATCTGTTCCCTGGTGCCTTCTTCCTGTGGGTTTGACCACATTTGGGCTCAGGAGGTTCCCTCTAGCTGCAATATGAAGAATAAGCTACAGAGGACAGGTATAGAAGTAGGGAGATGGTTAAGAGGCTACTGAGTATTCAGGTGATAACTTGACTAAGAGTGAGCAGTGGAGATGGAGACAAATGGAGAGAGTTGACGTATTTAGGAGGCACCAGCCACAGACAGGGTGAGGATGAGGGACAAGGAAGTGTCAAGGATAACTTCTGGGTGTCTGAATTGGATGACTGAAGAGATAGTGGCTGCATGGCTCTGTTTACCTTTGATCTCTCTTTTTAGGTATGTTTTGTCTCATTATGTTTTAAAGTCCGAAGAGTTATACTTCACTGTCCCAAGAGATCCTATACCTGTTGTTCAGTGGCCTGGCTGCCCTGAACACCATGCCCAGTGCCATACTTCAGCTGGGTAATAAGGAGGAGGGGACAGTAGTCAGTCATATTCTGATCAGCTCCCCTCAGATTTTTAAAAAACAGCTTTATTAAGATATAATTTACATGCTACATAGTTCACCTATTTTAACTATGCAGTCAATGGTTTTTAGTATGTTCACAGATATGCACAACCATCAACACGGCCAATTTTAGAACATTCCTCTCACCTCCAAAAGAAACCCAATATCCTGTAGCAATCATCCTCTCTTGCCCTCTTCCCTTGCCCTCAGCCCTGGGCAACCATTCATCTAATTTCTATCTCATAAGTTTCCCTGTTCTGAGCATTTCATATGAATGGAATCATATGTGGTCCTGCATAGGCTTTTAAGAGTGGCTTTTCCACTTAGTGTAATGTCTACAAGATTCATCCATACCGTAGCATATATCAGTGCTCTGTTTCTTTTTATAGTCGAATCACATTCCATTGTTGGGATGTTCCACGTTTTGTTATCCATTCTTTGGCTGATGGGTATTTGGCTCGTTTCCACCTTCTGGTTATTGTAAGTAATGCTACTGTAAACATCCGTGTACAAGTCTTTGTGTGGACTCATCCCTCAACATTTTTATAATCTGTCTCAACGCCCTGATCACATCCAGGCCAAATAAGCAGCAGGATGTTGGATGGGGTGACCAGCCCCACACTTGCTGGTCAAGGGAAGGGACTCAGTCTTATGCACAAGAACCACAGTGCCTTGTTTGTTTGACCCTAAAGAGTTTCTTTGTTTTGCTCCCACTACCTCTGTGCCCACTCACCATTTTCTCCCAGCGGGTAATAGAAAGAAGGAAGACAGGGCAAAATGTAAGAACCTGTATAAATAACGATTCCTAATAATAAGCCTAAACTCTTCTCTGCCCACTGACCCTTCGCTCATTCCTACTGAGGCCTCCAGGTCATATAAATATCCCCATTGCTCCTGGATGCTTCTGAGCATTTCAGATAACTGTGTCTGTGATCACCAGCCCTCTCTGCTTCTCGTCCCCTGATGGGAACTTGGCCATCTGCCAATCACAGCAAAATGCCTTAATTCCTTCAGCACATGTTCGGGGGTCCCCTGTGTGCGCAGCTGCAGGCACAACGCTGCTGCCAGAGCAACAGGAGCACAGCTGCTTCCCAGCTTCCAGGCCGTGGGGAGGGGCCGGGGCGCTGGACTTTACATCCCACCCAGCGTGCAGCTGAGCCTCATTGGATATCTGTGCCTTGTCAGGTCTTCACTGTAGCGTCTGTCCAAGCTGGCTCCCACAGGCCGGGGCCACAAACCGTTTGATGCCTCAGGATGCTGGAAGAGGTGGCCAGCCTCCTGCAAAGAACTGGCCGAATTCTCCAGAAGTTAGCTCCGATGACCTGGTGTTCACAGTGCTCTAGCTACCGGTTCTTGCCTCTGTGTCTCCTACTTTTTGAAACGCCCACACAAGCAGTGGAGAGCTGGGATCCATTTGTACCATCTCCCAAGAGCTGACTGCAGCGTCTCTTCCCAACTCTGCATTTAGTCACATTATAGTGGTAGCTTGAAATCAGCTGGGTGGGTATTTACACTACAGAATTGGCCCGTGCTTGATGCAGGGGTTTTATTTTCCTCTCAGAGAGCAGGTTGTTAAACATTTACCAGCATTAAACAGGTCCCTGCTACTCTGGTGTGGGAAAAGGGCTGTCTCCCTGGTTTTGATGGGCATATTGGAACCTTTGGCTATTATAAAATGAGAGTTGGATCAAGAGTATGAGGCAAGAATGACCACATACAAATTTTACAAATTATCTCCAAAGAGTTCCTTCCACCTTTTCTTCCTTCTTTCCTTCCTCCCTCCTTCTATTCCTCCTCTCTCTCTCCTTAGATGCTTTATTACTAAGCAACAGTCTCTGTTTGCCCATAAACCAACTGAGCAGACAAATGCAGGACAGACTCCTTTCCTTTCTCCCACTCTCTCTTCCCCCTCCTGCGTTCCACCCTCCCACCCTCCCTTTCTGCCTTCCCCTCTCCCTCTCTCTTTTCTTCCTTCCTTCCTTCTTCCTTTCCTTCCTTCCCACCATGTGCCAGGAGCTGTGCTGAGTACTGGGATACAAAGATGCATACGTTTAACCTCTGACCACATCACTTCTTCCAGTTCTCTTCTCATGCTCCTATGTCTTTGCTTACAGACATCTTCCCACCTACCTGGCTGATGACAACTGCACCTCTGACATGCTCTTCAGACGTCCACTCTTGGCACCCTTTCCTGAACCGACTCAGGCCATCCCATGCATCCCTGTAACGCTGCCTCAGGATAGGAGGTCTTCTTTGATCCTCTCTCACTATGTTGTCCTCTTGCAGGCAGGGCCTGGGTCTGATTCATCCTTGTGGCCTCAACATTGCAGCTGGGATACTGTAGACAATGCATTTTGCTGAATTGAACAGAATACTCAAGACCCTTAAGAAAGAGAGAAGAGAAATTACACTTACAGAGCACCTACTGTGTGCCAGTCACCATAGTAGGCACTTTATATTTTATTAAACTGGACCTTAGCAAACAGTAATTACTGCCCCCTTGTTGGCTGTTGTTGAGAAAAAGGTGCTGTGGAAGTTCAGAGAAGGGGTACATGAACCAGACTTGGTTAGAGAGCATCCCCAAGGAGGCACTAACTCACCTGAGTTTGGAAAGTACAAGTAAGTTGGCCCACAAAAACCAGGATGGACAGTGGAGCAGACAGAATGACATGTGTTAAAGCTCAGAAATGTGGGATGGCTTGGTGAGTCCTGAGAATGAGAGTAGCTGAAAGAAGTTGGAACGTAGAGCGTGAAGAGTGTGAAGGCTGAGCCAGTAGGCCTGGAGACTCACACGGTGCCAGATCACAGAGTCTCTGTAAGCAGAGGCGTTGAACTCCATGCTGATTAACTGCCTGGCTCTGTGTCTCAAATCCGAAGGGGATACTCTCGAGCTTCTTCTCAGTGGGAAACTCATGGCTCACAGGCTGCTGCTGGCCCATGTATGTCGGTATACTCACTGGACTGAAGGTGAGGTCTTCCAGGGAGGTTTGACTTTGCCTGGGACAGTCATGAGGGCACCATCAACCCCAAACCACTAAGTTCTCTGCTTAAGGATTAGGGGGCTACAGTGAAAGTGTAAATACAGACCACAGAGCTGCAGGAGCAGCTGGTAGTTCAAAGTCTCCAGGGAGCCCCCCTCCCCCATTGGCAATGTGCAGACGTACGCATTTTCTTGCTGTCCCTTTCTGTGAGGTCCATTCATTTCTCATCTACACTTGCACTGGAGATATAACTGGTTGGTGTTCCAACTTTGTGAAGAGACTTCCTGTTAAGCTACATTATTTTGGGTATTTTCTTAATGGTACCTGTGTTTTGTTGTGTGTGGTTGTGTTGTGTTGTTTTGTTTTTAAATTTTCACCCAAGGACATGCTTAGAGAGTGAAAGGGAGAGAGAGAAAACCATCGATTGGTCACCCTCCATGCTCTCCCCAAATGGGGATCTAATTCACAACCCAGGTATGTGCCCTGACCAGGAATCGAATGGGCTATCTTTTGGTGCACAGGATGACGCTCAGCCATCTGAGCCACCTGTTGTGTTGTTTTGTTTTTAAATTTTCACCCAAGGACATGCTTAGAGAGTGAAAGGGAGAGAGAGAAAACCATCGATTGGTCACCCTCCATGCTCTCCCCAAATGGGGATCTAATTCACAACCCAGGTATGTGCCCTGACCAGGAATCGAACGGGCTATCTTTTGGTGCACAGGATGACACTCAGCCATCTGAGCCACTCGGGCCAGGCTGTATGTTTTATATTCAATAGGATCTTAGATTCATTTGAATACAGCACTTGGCTCATCAGTGGATGCTCTCCTTAATGCTATCATGATGTTGAATGTGTAATAACCTTACCTGTGATTATTACAGGGTTCAGTCCATAAAACAGAGGCCTCTCTAGGTATTCCATGCATAAACGGTGGTTCTCAAAAGTTTCCATAAGCGGCGGCAATTCTGAGGAATCTTACAGAAGCTTCATCACCTCCTCAATCTGCTGCAGCCAAGCCGGTGGCTCTCAAGAGCTCGCTGGAAGCTCCCAGGAGGCGACCCTCTGCCCCCACATCTGCCTGCAACCACCTCTGGAGAATAGCATGGCTTCTGCTTCACTTCTGCATTCCAAGCATCCAGGGGTACCTCTCACTGGCAAAGGCTAGCCTGGCTCTCTGTGCCTAGCACAGAACTGTGGGATGTGCTGCAGGTGCTGCGTGGAGAGGTCTTGGAATACTGGGAGAGGCGGGCACGTCAGGGCTGGGGAGGTGGTGGACAGGGGCTCAGCAGCCAGAGCCCAGCGAGAGCTAGCAAGTTTCTTCTGCCCCAAATAGAAAAGTCTGTGACCCTTAGAAGGTTGATGTAAGTGTCACAACAATATTCAGCAAATTTCACAAATGTGAACAATGTAGGAGGGGATATTCAGCAAATTTCACAAATGTGAACAATGTAGGAGGAGAGGCGGAGAGTATGAATGACCAGAAACCCCTCTTAATAAGAGTGGCTGTGGCCCCTGCCATGGTTGGGCATCGATATATCTTGCATTGTCCTAAGACTGCAGATGTAATCTGTACCCTGAGCTCCATTTATGATTTCTATTTGGTATTTATTTTAGTTGGAGTGATTTTTTATTATTATACTTATCCTGGATATTCATGAACAAGGGGATCAAAGAAAAAAAGTGTTTCTTTTCTACCTGTTTTCCTAAGCACTTGCAGAAATAAACAACCAGAGATTATAAGGCAGGGGTCTGCAAGCTATCTCCTGCGAGCTGAATCTCGCCTGCCACCTGCTTTTTCAAATAAAGTTTTATTGGACTAAACCATGCTTATTGTTTACATACTCCTTTCACACTGAGTTGCATAGTCATAAAAGGGTCTGGTATGGCCCACAAAGCCTAGAACATTTACTATTTGGCATTTTATTTAAAAAAAATTGCCCAGCTCTGCTCTTTAGGAATATAATTTATTAGTACAATAACTCAAGTCCAGTTAAAAATAAATCTTCCCCTTTAAAGTTTATCTTCCCACATAAACCCTCAGTCTTTTTTGGCAAAAAGCATCTTTTGACTTTGATTTTAACCAGACTTACTTTCTAATCACCAGCTTTAATAGCATATCTGACAACAGCTGAACAGAATTAAAAAATAAGATTTTATTTGCAGAATCCACAGCACCACTTTCCTCAATGTGTGCCAAGTATTAAGAGTTAAGCATGTTGAGTTTTTAACAGGGACCCACAAGGAGGGGAATCAGAGTAATTCCAAACCAAAATCGTGGTAGCAATATCGCATATAAATCTCATACGCATAACCCAGTCAGGGTGGCAAGAATTCATTTCACTGTAGGGAACATGGTTCCAAGTCGCAATTAAAGCTAATTGATCATTTCAACTGTTGAGTCGGCTCTGCTTGATAAAAACAATAATGGGAGAGATTATCCAGCAGAGGGGGAAGAGAATCATACACGTCTCTGGCTTCCTGTTTCCTCAGGGCCAACTGTTCTTTTCTGGTTGAACACAGCATCGCGAGGCGACTGGGGTCTCAGGTCAGATTGGTCAGATCTCTTTGGAGAACACGAGAGCATGTTTTTCTGCTTGAAAGTCAGCCCAGGGCTGCCTCGTAGACACTGGCACTAAGGGATTGTTAGTGAGCCTGGGAGGTAGACATAGTTTTAACTCCTACTACATTTCTGACGCGTTTCCCACCACCCTGACCCTGGCTCACTCCTGCCCACTGCTTTGCATGTTACTCCTCAGGTACAACCAGGGGGCTCAGAGCTTTGCACGTACAATTCTCATGCTCATTACTCTCTTCCTAAATATCTGCTTGGCTCCCTGACATCCCTCAGGTATCTGCTAAAGCGTACCCTTAAGAGAAAAGCCTTTCCTGATCAGCCATTGAAACAGAGCACCCTGCCTTCTCTCCGTCCCTCTAAATCCACTTTTATTGCTTTTCCCCCTCATAGCATTTATTACCATTGGGCTTACTATATCCTATGTCTTTGGTATTGCCTGTTTCCTCCCTGCAGGTCAGACGCTGACACTTTGATTTATTCACCAGCATATTACTAACTTCTAGAACTTACACTTGGCACATAGTGAAGCTTGCTTTTTATTTCGAAGGAAAAAAAAAACTTGGGGAGCATCTTGTATTATGCTTACTGAGCTTTCCAAACATGCCTTATACCTCCATTTCATCCATGGCAGTAAGATGAAACTGTTAGGACACATATTTAGTTCCCATACAGACCTGGTTCAAATCCTCACTCTGCCATTTAATGACTATGTCTGTAACTTAATCTCTCCAATTCTCAATTTTTTCTCACCTGTGAAATGAATATAATAGTAGTACTTATTTTATAGGCGTGGTAGCATTGAATGAAATAATAAATGCAAAGCACTTACCTTGATATGCAATATGTATTTTAAAACATGATCTTTGTTATTTCACACATATTTGAATAGCGCACATGTTCCAGTTCAAAGTGACTGTCGCCAGATTCCTGAATCTGGGTCAATATTGTATAATTAACTGCTGAACTAGAACCTTTACTGTGATTAAAAAAAAATGATTAAAGTGATTAAATGGTGGATAAAATGTGATATTAATATAAGGCTAAGAGAAAACTGGAAATCAGTTCAGTTGAGGGGCCGTGTGTTTTGTAACTTTGCTCTATAGAGAATTTAAAAATGTATTTAGTCAAATTAATGTCATTTCCCTTATAATTGTAGTTTTTTATACCACTCTTGGAAAATCCTTCCCCATTATAAGATAATAAGTACATTAATATATTATTTTATTATAAAATTTTTTTTTTATAATTTTTATTTTAATTAAACATTAAATATGTAAATATTAAATATATAAATATTACATAATACCCAGAAGCCTGTTGACATGCACAAATCTATCCACTTGAAACACAAAGAATAATGATCTTTGAAGAAGCCATTGACTCTTATTATAAAATTTTAATAATTATTTTTTGCATTTGGATCTTAGACCTCTCTATCATTTATTTTGATGTGTTATTTTTAAAATAGCTATTAATATATCCTTAATTAAATAATTCAGCACTTTGGTGTTGTTCACATGGGGCATAATAATAGCCTTTAATGTCTAGTAGGGTTGGTATTCTTTTGCTTTTAATTCCAGATGGTAACAAGCCTTTTAATGGGTTTAATCACAATCTTGTTGATTGTATTGAAAAAAATTATCAGCACAATGTCAAATCTTTCTACCCATGAACAAGATAGCTATTCTTTTTATTTGGCTACTTTTATGCCCTTTAGTCAGATTTTTTAAGTTTTGGTTAGTGTTACAGAGTGGATTGGAAGACCAGAGAATTAGGTTGGGAAATAAAACAGGAACCAGAATAAAAATTACATGATTGTTAAGCTACCACTGTTGGAATGAATGAACACTTAGGTAGTTTCTTTTGCCTTCACATCATTCTGTGTGACAAAGTCCTAAGAGAAAGTCTGATTGGCTGAACTTAGGATACATGCCTGCCTCTTGGTATCCAGAAAAAGTTCAGACAGAACAAATCTCAGGGACCTCTTCAAGAAAGCAATGGATATGTGGAATCTAAAGAACAATATAAATGAACAAACAAAACAGAAACAGACTCACAGATACAGAGAACATATTGCCAAATGGGAGGGGAGTTGGGAGGTTGGGTGCAAAAGATGAAGGGATAGAGATGTACAAGTTGGTAGTTACAAAACAGTCATGAGAATGTAAAGCACAGCATAGGGAATCTATAATAATAAAAGTGTAATATGCTAATTAGACCAGACAGCAGAACAACCTTCCGGGCATCATTGCAAACGTCCTTCCAGACAAAGCTGCGGTGGCAGGGGCCAAGGCAGAGGTGGTTAGGGGCGATCAGGCAAGTAGGCGAATGGTTAGGGGTGATCAGGCAGGCAGGCAGAGGGGTTAGGGGTGACCAGGCAGGCAGGCAGAGGCAGTTAGGGGCAATCAGGCAGGCAGGCAGGCGAGCGGTTAGGAGCCAGTGGTCCCAGATTGTGAGAGGGATGTCCGACTGCCAGTTTAGGATGTCCTAAACTGGCAGTCGGACATCCCCTGAGGGGTCCCGGATTGGGAGAGGGTGCAGGTCGGGCTGAGGGACACCCCTCCCCCCCGTGCATGAATTTCATGCACTGGGCCTCTAGTATATTCAGTAATATTGTAATAACTACGTATGGTGCCAGGTGGATACTAGAATTATCAAGGGATCACTTCATAAATTATATAATTGTTTGAGCACTATGTTGTACACCTGAAACTAATATAAAATAATTGAATGTCAGCTGCAACTGATGTTCCTTAAAAAAGGAAAAAAGAGGGCAGAGCACCTAGATTAGCCAGGTCACTGAGACTGATCTTAATTTTAGAGAGAAAATTCCCACAGAAGAAACAGGATTTCTAAAAAATGAAAATTGCCCATTCACACACAATTCACCATAGCTAAGATTTGGAAACAGCCTAAATGCCCATCAGCAGATGAGTGGACTAGAAAACTATGGTACATCTACACAATGGAATACTATGCTGCTATAAAAAAGAAGGAATTCTTACCATTTGCAGCAGCATGGATGGAACTGGAGAGCATTATGCTAAGTGAAATAAGCCAGGCAATGAAAGAAAAATACCACATGATCTCACTCATTTATGGAAAATAAATAACATTATAACCTGATGAACAAAAATGTAGATACAGAGGCAGTAAAGCATTGAACAGACTGTCAAATTACAGGGGGAAGGCTGTGGAGCGGGGGCGAAAGAGATCAACCGAAGGACTTGTATGCATGCATATAAGCACAACCGATAGACACAACACACTGCGGGGGTGGGATGAGGGCATGTGACAGGGGGTTGGAGGCTGGGGGAAGGTCAATGGGGGAAAAAAAAGATATATGTACTACTATGTGTAATACTTTAAACAATAAAATAAAAATTAAAACAAAATTTTTTAAAAAGAAAATTGCCCATTATTAGAAGACAATAGATGTTTATTGAGATGATACTCCAAGCTGGTGAAATATAATCTTGTTTAAAAATCATTTAATCCTTATTGTTCTCCTTTGAAGATATTTATATCTCCAAAAAGTTTATCAAAGAGATTCAGAGATTTGCTCAGCTTCACCCAAACGTGAAATGGCTGCTTTGGGATTAGAACCCAGCTCTGCTTCATTCAAACCTCCCTGGTATCTTTTCTCGAAGGGACAGGTAACCACTGAAAGCTCAACAGAGGAAGTAAGAACTTGGAGAAGAGACAGCGAGTAGTAAGGAAGTTTGGCAGCAGGCAGGGAGGTCCGTTCAGCTAACAGACTGACGTTCAGTGCTGGTATCCAACGCTAGATGTGGGCACTAAGTATTCATTTACTAATATATTCATTTGCTTAGCAAATGCATACTGATTCTTGCTCTGTGGCACAGCAATGTCAGAAGGACCTGTCTAGTGGTAAAGATGGACATTTGTTCATTTTTTAATTTACTCAGCAAGTATTTATTGAACAACTAGTAGGTGTCACACACTGCTCTCGGTTTGGTATGGAAAACCTAGGAAAGTTCTGTTGTAATCTTGGGAATTTACCCAATCTGCTTTTTGGATGGCACTATAGATTGAATTGTGTCACCACAAAAAAAAAAAAATCATATGTTGAAACCTTAAGTCCCAAAGTGATGGTATTTGGGAATGGGTTTTGGGAGATAACGGGTTTAGATGAGGTCCTAAGGGTGGGGCTCTCAGGATGGGATTAATGCTCTTAAAGAAGATATATCAGAGTGTGTTCTCTCTCTCTCTCTCTCTCTCTCTCTCTCTCTCTCTCTCTCCTCCCCTCCTTCCCTCCCCCCTCACCCTTTCTCTTTCCTGTGAAAACAGAGGGAAACATCTCTCTCTCTCTCTCTCTCCCCCTCTCCCTCCCTCCCCCCTCACCTTTCTCTTTCCTGTGAAAACAGAGGGAAACGACAGCCATCTACAAATCAGTAAAAAGCTCTCACCAGAAAATGACCATGCTGGCATCTTGATCTTAGATTCCCAGCCTTCATAACTGAGAGAAAATAAATTTCTGCCATTTAAGCCCCCCTGCCCATGGTATTGTGTATGGTGGCCTGAGCTGATTTTAATTCAGATGGGGGAGGGGCTAGTTTGTTGCTCGAGGAAGGCACATCTCTAAAACTGGACATTTTGCTCATTAAAGCTTAGTCTGAAATACTTATAACGTTGTTGGTAGAAGTCTCAGAGAAGGTTCATTACAAAACTACCTTTATCCTGAATTGTCAGGGAGTTGGTCTGACAGATCTTTTGACAATTAATTTCTCCAGCTTCAAATTTGTTGAAATAGAACATACTGATAATAAGAATAATGTAATGAGATTCAGTAGTAAAGTGAGACTAGAACAGATTAGGACTAGTAGGAAGCTTAGTTATTAAATAGCAGATATGAACATAGTTGCATGAAAACTTGCTGAGGCATAGCAAATATTGGGGTGTTTGTTAAAGAAATGCTGTGTAATAAACAGCAGGAGGAGGGAGAATGGAAAGAGATTTCTGGAAAGAAATTGTAATAAGCGACTGGAGGGAAGGGTGTAAATTAGAAACATTGAAGTTTGAAATTATGAAACTATTTATTGAACTCAGAATAGAAAGGTAATACAAAAAAAGTTAAAACAAATGCACCTGTGGCCATCACCGCCCCCCTGGATCGCTGCAGCGCCCACCAGGGGGCGGTAGCGCCCACTTTGGGAATCACTGGACTAGAGGGAAGTATTGGTTTTGTTCATAGGTGGTTAGAAGTGCAGGACACACGACGGCCCTGATGTTACCTGCGAAGTAGCTGCTGGTTGAAGGACACGCAGCAAGAGGACTGGACTGTCGGGGGACGTTTTGGTCCAGTGTCAGAAACTCACTGCCCTGTAGGCTGTCCCTCCTTCCTTAAGAACCGTGCTCTCCTGGGACTTACACTTCGGCTCTGCACATGGGAACAGCCCAAGTCACACCTCTTTTGCAGTTGGTTTCATACCTTTGCAGGAGGTCCAAGGGCAGCATGGATATCATGCTAACACTTGGATGTTAGGAATAATGACCCTATTTTTACCAATTCTGGTCTCTCTTCATATTCAATGTAATTTTAACAATATAAAGAAGATTTTTTCGAGTTCCTCCATTGGCAAATTTATTAGAAGTACTCCAATACACCATTTCTATGAATAACTTTATTAAATTATGCACAAGGAACCAAATCCTAGTGACTATCCCCTCTCTTCAATAAACCTGACATGGTAGGCAGATACCCCCCTCCCCCCTCCAAGATGTCTACATCCTAATCCCTGGAACCTATAAATATGTTACATGGCAGAGGAAAATTAAATTTGCAAGTAGAATTAAAGCTGCTAATCAACTAACCTTAAAATAGGGAATTTATGCTGGATTGTCTGGATGGACTCAATGTAATCACAAGGAATTTTATTTGATTTCTTAAAACATATATTTTTATTGATTTCAGAGAGGAGGAGGGAAGGAGAGAGAGATAGGAACATCAATGATGAGAGAGAATCATTGATTGGCTGCCTCCTGCACGCCCCACACTGTGGATCGAGCCCACAACCCAGGCATGTGCCCTGACTGGGAATCGAACTGTGACCTCCTGGTTTATAAGTAGACGCTCAACCACTGAGCCACACCAGCCGGACATCACAAGGGTTTTTAAATGTGAAAGATGGAGGCCCAAGAGTTAGTGTTCGTGTGATGTGAGGTCTTGACCCTCCATTGCTGGCTTTGAAGATGGAAGGGGGCCATGAGCCAAAGAACGCAGGCGGCCTTTACAGGCTGAAAAAAAGCAAGGAAACAGATTTATCTGTGAAGCCTCCAAAAAAGGAACACTGCTCTGCCAACACCTTCATGCTAGCCCAGTTAGACCCATGTTGGACTTCTGATTTTTATAACTGTAAGATAGTAACGTTTTTGCTGTTTTACGCCTCGAATATGGGTAGTTTGTTACAGCAGCCACAGGAAACTAATACACGCACTACACATTTTGTCTAACACTGCAAACACAGAATAGGCAAGTGATTAACGCAATCAGGAAATTCAAGAATATGGTTATATATCCCCTGGAATTCTGGTCAAACACATTCAGGAATACCACACAAGAATTTGGGTCTCTCCTAATACCAATATTTAGATCAGAAAGAATTTTGATCATTCATGTAATGATTGAAATAAAAATGACAAAGACTGTTGAAGGAAATATCTTTTTTCCCCCCAAGAAGTAAAATAGCCTTATGGAAGGTTTAAAATCAATTCTAATTTTTAGTATCTTTGGAATGAATGGATCCTTTGAACCATTTTGTCTTTTACCAGACTGGAGGACATGTAAAATGACACATGAGGGAAATTTCACCTGTGAAAACACATCTTTTGGAAATGTACTAGTAATTGTTCTCAACCTTAAGTTCTTATGCAAAATTCCAGTATCCATACCTAAGTTGTAAATCCTGCTTATTGGGAATAATTGGGATAACAATGCATTACTGCTTATTCTTTCTTATGTCTTTAGATGGACCTTTTATATGGACCTTTCCCATACACGGGTTCACCTGGAATGTGCAAAACTGGTGCACAAGTTAATGCATATCTCTAAGTTTCCAGCTCTGAGCTGTTGTGTTCTTTCTTTCCTCTGTCCTCAGCTCCCTATTGGGCTCTAAGTCAGCTTTAATAATTTGCCCTTGTTCCCCACCCCTCATTCCCATGGCATTGATAGATATATCCGGGACATACTGCCCTGGTTTCCCTTTAGCACTTGAGGGTGCCATTTTGGTATTTGCCCCCTGATCTTATGCAATGTAGTTGGAAGTAAAAGATAACCAACCTGCCTTCCATCCCATCCCCACCTCCCATGGCCAAGCCTATGCTAAGCACTGACCCTCCTCCTGTTCAGCAATGTTTTTGTTTTTGCCTGACATACACCCCTTTGGAGAGAGAGGCCAAACAAATACTCTACATATGTCATGAATTTCAAATTTTATCATCCCACTGGTTCTGTCTTTATGGAGTATGCTACCTTTATTGTTTCATTGAAATTGGTAGCAATGAATTTGTAAGAACCTTTTAAAGTTTATCATGAACCCTAGCTCTATTAGTTCTGTTTTTTTTTCTTTTTTCTTTTTTTCTGTGTGATCTCTTAGTGTTCAACTGTGAATTCTTCTACCCTGGGGATTTTCAGAAACCAAATTTCCACAGTTGGTGAGGAACAGTTGTATTGAAAGTATGAATTGATTATAGTATGTGATATTTGAGATTTTAGTTAGGTGCCATCTCCTGAAACATCACATTAATATTCATCGCCTTTTCGATGAAAATTATTTTTTAAAATAAAACCATTAGATTTTAAGGGAACTACTCCCAAGCAGCCCAGCACAGATTAGATGCAATTTATCATTTTATTAAGATAGAGCACCAATTGTCTTTAAGATCCAGTTGGGGACAGATGCATCCCTGAAGGAGTTTGAGCCAAGATACAAATACAAGACTGTCAAAGCAGACACCTCTACACTGGAAGCACGCTTTCCCTACACAGTTTCATCTATAGTGGGCTGGAACAGGCCTGGAGATTTCTGGCCTGCACCTCAGGAAGTTCTGGGTGGCAGAGATAAAAGTCTCTGAGCAATGTGGGAGGCACACTGATGAAGGTGATGTCGTTTCCTTGACCACTGAGGGTGCCCGTAGCTTCTCCCTCTTGAATGTGGCTGTGTGATGGTTAGTGTCAGGGAGTCAGGCAGCCTTCTTGGGAACACAAAGAGGATCCCAGATAATGAGCACGACTTGGATTAGGTCTTGCATGGAAGCTGTCATTCTTTGGTCGGGTCCTCCTGCAGTATAATGAGCACCTCCCAGTGGGTGACCGGATCTGCAAAGGGATAGTCATTACGAAGCAACGTGTATATATCAATTTATGATTTACAGAGAGATTCCATGAGCAGGTCTTTATTTGAAACTGCAAAGCAGACAGAGCAAGGAGAATGACCCTCTTTTTATAGATGTAGAAATAGAGAAAGGTCACCTTGCCCTGAATCCCACAGCTACTACATGGCAGGACTGGGTCTCCTGGATGCACACTTGCTACCATACCTCCCTCCACTGGAGAAAGAGAATAGCTTAGCTGCACAGCCCTTCAGACTCACAGCAAAAGAGGGTGTGAAGCCCACAGCAAGGGTGTGTGTGTGTTTTCTTCTGCTACTTATAGGTACCATTACAGTAAAAGATGCTTTTTGTATATAAGAGATGGCAAAGAGAGAAACAAGAAGTGAGAGTAAGAGCTGGGGGTGGGGCTTGAGGAGAGAAAACGAATAAAAATGAGACCAGTGGACTAAAACTGACCGAAATGAATCAAAATGTTTTGAGGGAACAATGTTCAAAGGGAGAGAACCCACAGATATAAGATCACTCGTGATTCCAGCCCTAATCTATACTAATAAAAGCATAGGTCTCGCATGTGGCTTGCCAGCTGCAGTTTGCCGAGCTGCAGTTTGCCAACCACTGGCCTAGGTGGTCCTCACGCCCTCGTGTGACGCCCTCATATCATCACAAGATGGCCGCCACAAGATGGCCAGCAGGGGAGGGCAGTTGTGGGCAATCAGGCTGGCAGGGGAGGGCAGTGGGGGTGATCAGGCCAGCAGGAGAGGGCAGTTGGGGCCGATCAGGCCGTCAGGGGAGCAGTTAGGCATCAATCAGGCTGGGAGGGGAGTGGTTAGGGGGTGATCAGGCTGGTAGGTAGAAGCAGTTAGGGGCAATCAGGCAGGCAGGCAGGCAAGCGGTTAGGAGCCAGCAGTCCTGGATTGTAAGGGGGATGTCCGACTGCCAGTTTAGGCCTGATCCACAGGGATCGGGCCTAAACCGGTAGTCGGACATCCCCCAAGGAGTCCAAGATTGGAGAGGGTGCAGGCCAGGCTGAGGGACACTCCCCCGTGCATGAATTTTGTGCACCAGGCCTCTAGTCTAGCATAAACAAACTAACAAAACAAAGCAAACACTGCCACTACAAAGAAAGACCCGAATATAAATACACAGAGTTCACTCACAGACCTCCTTATTTCGAAGGGACATTCTAGAAGGAAGAATGATGTCCATAAATCATGCTGGGGACCACTCAAGGTGGGAGTAGTGTTTTCCAGGGTGGGCAACTCGCTGGAGGTCAGTGCAAAGGACAGAAGTCAGCGGAAGCCAGCTCCCAGGGGCAGGGGCGGGGCTTCCGCTTTTCACCAAGGAAGCTCCTGAACCTCACCACCTCCCACATGGTTAATTAAAAGGAACCATTAATTTGAATAAGGAGGAAACTTGAATCTGTTCTTTGGTCCTCCTGTCGCTGTGGCTCAGGCACTTCATTACAGATCACGTGTCGTTGGGCTCTTCTAGGTCTCGGAGGCTAAGTCACCTTGAGACGTTTTCTCTGAGCTCTGAGAGTGGGGAAAGGAAGAGCCTCATGAGTGCTCAGTGCCATGAACCATAAGGAAGGTAGCCCACTGTTCCTCCTCCTGGATGTACTTAGTCCATCAGTGCATAGCGCCTGCACAGCCCCTTAGAACTGGGAAGGAGGGCAGACACCAGCTGTGCTCCTCACAGGTGTGGGGCATCGCTTGTCAACCACTCTCTTTCCACTCAGCCTGGGCACAGCTAGCCATGCAACTGTCATCAATCAACCAATCTGAATTGACATGACAAATGACACCTCTTTGCCAGCCTTCTCCTAGATATTTGGGTAACTTTGCATGCCTGTAATTTTTGTGTGTGTGATAGAAAAAAGTATGGGGGTGGGAGGAGGCAAGCAACATTATGGTAAGCTGGGACAAGCGCAGGTCCCCCAGGTGTAACTTGCCCCCACCTTTCCATGGGCCCAGTGTCATTAAAGACTTTAGTCCAAGCATGTCAAACTGGTGGCCCACAGGCCACATGTGACCCACAACAAATATTTTTGCGGCCCAGCCAATATAACGGTATGTAAGAAATGTTTTAATAAAAATTCTGTAGCTTAATTTTTACAATATCCTGTTATACATAATTATTAATAACAAACTACAATGTTCACTAATGACTGATTACTGTAATCGTGTTGCATTCATTTCCCTTGCACACTTTATGCGCAGGTGCACCATTTCTCTCCACTAATACTAGCAGCGAATATTTTAGCAGCTGCTGGCCACATCGTTAGTCTTGTACTGACTTGTTTGGTGTGTGCAACAGGAAATATTTCACTTTCGGAGAACAAGAAAAATAGGTTTATTTGCATTACGCTTCTTAATTTGTGCAGTTATTCCATGTCTTAAGAGCTTATTAAGAGCTATATTTTCCTCAATACAAATTTCTTTGAGCTAATTCAGGGGTGGGCAAACTTTTTGACTCGAGGGCCACAATGGGTTCTTAAACTGGCCCGGAGGGCCGGAACAAAAGCATGGATGGAGTGTTTGTGTGAACTAATATAAATTCAAAGTAAACATCATTACATAAAAGGGTACGGTCTTTTTTTTTTAGTTTTATTCATTTCGAACAGGCCGGATCCGCCCGCGGGCCATAGTTTGCCCACGGCTGCTTTAGGCCCTTGACAGATGAAGAGGCAAGAATGGGAAAGATAAGAAGAATCACTCAAGTATGGAATACCTGGTGATTGTGAACCAAAATAAATGGACCAGAATCAACTACTCCAAGGATAATTTATCATAACAATTAAAAAAGCAAACAAAAAAACAAACAAGCAAAAATCCCTCAAAAAACAGTGGTGAAAGAAAAACAAGGAAAGGATCACTGGCCGCTTGGAATTTTTAAGCAAAAGTATGTAGTTGACACTATTTTTACATGTTTGGCTTATTTCTAGAGCCAAAATAAGTTGACAATGAGCTACTGGTTTCAGAACATAATTTTTAGCTGCTTTGTGTTTCAAACTGAATGTCAATTTAGTAGCGAATTGAACTTAACTATAGCAAAATGCAAACTTTAATTTATCATTGGGCTAGAGCCAGAGTCAAAACAACTATTTGTTTCTCAGTTCAGTCAAATAAGTGGTGGCTTGGGGAAGAAGAAAACAATTGTTTGAGTGGATTGGTCAAAAAGATTGTGGCAGAATCACAGCTCAGGCCCAGCCACTGAGCCTGTGGCCATGTCATCAGGCTTTTATCCACCCCCACTCCCACCCCCACACTGTGCTCTCTCAATGGCACCAATGTTTTGTGATTATCTGATGAGACCATTAGAAGACCTGAATGGCTGGGTTGTGTCTCCTGCCAGTCTCTTTTCTTCATAACCAAGCCTTAGTATGTGTGAAAGAAAAAAAATACATTAAGTGGAAAAGCGATAGAATTGAAAAGACAATGAACAGCTGAATTTAAATACATCTTTTCAATGTAGTGCTTTTATTTAAGGGTTTCAACTCAGAGCCTAAAGACATTATGCTTTCCCCAGCCCTCCAGGAAATCATATCAGTTTCAAGAAGGTTGTCTTACTTGAGCCACTTATTTGCATGGCCATTTAATGGAGAAGATAAAAGGCTGCATTAGGCTTCACTACTTTGTCCTTGGTGGGACTCCGTCCATTCTCTTCAGTCATCCACACTCTCTTTCCAAAGACCCATTGACTCCAGAGAGAGTTATCATTACAAATGCAATCCTGTTAGATGTACAAAAGAACAATGCTTAACTATTAGAAACCGCTATCAAAGATAATTGCCCTGTGAGTACAAAGTAATAAAGCTGAGAAACCTATGGCAAAATCAGAAATGCTTTCAACATTTTTAGCCTTGGGTTAAGGTCAAATTACTTAGGCTTACCCATAAGTAAACTTTTTCCTCCTTGTTCCACTGTTTAAAATTAAAAAGCACATTGAATAATTACATAAATACTAGAGGCCCGATGCACGAAATTCTTAAGGGGCTTGGCCCTTGCAGCCGTGGCTGCTGCCCTCAGCCCTTGCAGCTGTGGTGGCTGTCCTCGGCCCTCCCAGGCCCGGCTTCATTCAGAAGGACATCCAGAAGGTAGTTCGGCTGTCCGGTCTAATTAACATATTGTGCTTTTATTATTACAGATTCTGAATATATGTTTGAAATAGTAGTATGGGGATTGGGCAGCTATAAAAGGGCTCAAACTCTACCTCCAAGAACTCTACTCCCTTCACTATATGCACCCACAGCCCCTCTTCTATTTGTTAGTGTTTCCCCCATTATCTTAGGATTCACCCTCTCTATATAGACTTTATTTATTTATTGTTTCACTGATATGGCTCTCCACTTGGATGACTGCTCTTTAGGCTCAGAGAATATGGATCCTCTTGGGGCAGCAACCAGCTCTAAGGCGAAAACTAACAAATGTTCGCAAGTCTATTACACTGTATGTGCTGAAGTTGTTCTTTACTCCTCACCCGAGGATATTTTTCCACTAATTTCTAGAGAGGATGTAAGAGAGAGGGAAAGACAGAAAGAAATATCAATGTGAAAGAAACACATCGATTGGTTGCCTCCTATACATAGCCCCGACCAGGGCCTGGGCCGGGGAGAAGCTTGCAACCGAGGTACCCTTGATTGGAATCGAACCTGGGACCATCAGTCCACAGGCTGATACTCTGTCCACTGAGCCAAACCAGCTAGAGCTGTGCTGAAATATTTTAAAGTACATAGCACTTAACACACAAATCTCTTGAGACATCAAAGTTAGGAAATATAGTAGAAGTCAAAGGAACTTCAGAAAACCCTATTTCTCCCATCATCTGTCTCTTTTTCATTTCCTTCTTCCTTTTTAGCCTCTTCCAGCTATCCTTCAACATTCCCATTTATCATGAACAATCAGAAACATAACTCATGTCTCTGAAAATATGTGGAATCTTTCCCCTATTTTTCTCATGTTACATTAGTCATAACATACTGAATTCAGTGGAGAACCTGTCAACACAAGGAGAACATTGACAACATATAACCACTGGGAAGAGGTGTGAGGCTAGGAAGTCTCTGTGCCTGCTGAGGGGGGATGGCCATTGTGAAGTGGGTGCTCCTCAGAGCAGGTGGGAACCAAGAGGGATGGTGGATCCATTTTAGGACTGCACAGTAAGAGGGGTAACAACGTCACTGACACTAACAGGCAGTTTTTACCTACCATATTGGCAAAGAATAAATAACATGAGGAGACATGGAAATAGGCACTCATACATTTTTGTCAATCATGTAAATTGATCTTTTCTGTACAATGCATTTTGCCAGTATCTATTAGAATTATCATTGCATATACACTTTGATCCAGAAATCTCACCTCTATAAATTCTTTGTACAGATTCATGTATGAGCAAGGATACATGTAGGAAGATACTCCTTGGAGCATTGTTTATAGTAACAGCTGAAATAAACAGTAAGAGGGAAATGGTAGAATGAAATAAGGCATACACAGTATAATATTGTATGTAGTCATTTTATAAAATGAGGCAACTCTATATGTACTGATATGGAACAATCCTTGCATCAATTATCTATTGCCACCATAACATCATATAACACATCATCCCTATTTTAGTGGCTTACTACCATAAGCATGTATCTAACCCATGAGTCTGTGCATTGATGACATAGGCTGGGCAGTTCTGGTTTCAGTTGGATGCTGACCAAAGCAATCAAGGAGAATTTCCTCTCATCCCACCAAAAAATGTGCCGTCATACCTGCCTATTTATTCTGCCTTCACTTGGTTCAGAGTGGGTACACAGTCCTGGCTCTTGTCTGAGACACACCTCTCTATAAGTCAATGATCTTGACCCTGCAACTGTCCCCTCTCTCTTGAATCATGCATTTCCCCTCTATGCTAGATCATTTCTTTTTAAAACATGCTGCATTGATTTGCTTCTAAAAGCAAAATACCTTTGGTAAATCCATGGAACCATTTCCCTCTACTCCTTTCCAAAAATCCAGAACTGTGCATATTTGCTGTCTCCATTTCCTCGCATTCTATTCTCTCTTGAGCTTTCTCCTCTCAAGCTGTTGTCTCCACTAATCCATGGATACTGCGTTTGCCAGTATCTTCAGTGATTTCCATGTTGCCTCATCAAATTATTCCTTCTTTGTCCTCACCTTATGTAGCCTGTTGGCAGCATTTGGCACAGTTGATCACTCGATCCTTCTTGAAACTCTTTCTTCTCCTGGCTGTTGGTCAACTACTCTCCTTATTCCCCACCTACCTCACTGGCCACTGCTTCTCCGTTTCTTTGGCTGGATCCTCTGCATCTTCCTGACCCCCTCATGTTGCATGCTCCAGGACTCAGTTCTCAAATCTCTCTTTTCTTTCTTCATTCATCTCCTAAGCAATTTTGTCTAGTCCCTTGGTATTAAATACTAACTATATGCTGATGGCTCTGAAATTTATTCAGCCCTTCATTTTATGAGAGGTATTCCCTCTCCATTTTTTTTCTACTGTGGGTAAAATGCAAGAAATATCTTTATACATATATCCTTCATTAATATTGATTTTACATCTTAGGAGTAGACAGTTGGGTGAAAGAGTGTATGTATTTTTAAAGCTATTATTATATTGCTGTTTAAAAGATGACAAAATGTCACATTTTCACCAGAAATCTATGAGTACATACTTTTTCTTGCAACTCTGCCATTATTAGGCATTATCATTTCATTCTGTGTGTCTGATAGGTGTAAGGAGAGATCAACTTTTAGTAACTGGGTGGCAACAGTGTATCTGGTGTAACTGACTGACTGAAATAATACAGTTAAAGGCAGTGGGAGGGTTGTTACTGAAATAACAAACCTGTATTGTGTACTGTAGCAGAGGAAGAGATGATAAGATGGGTTTTCTATAAATATCTCAATGAAACAGCTGATCAAACTTTCTAAAAGGAGGAAGATAATGGCTCAGAGACTTCTGCAAATATAATAAACTAGAAGCCCAGTGCACAAAATTTGTGCATGGATAGGGTCCCTAGCAGCTGCCAGCTGCCGGCCAGGCCTCCCTTCCCCTGGATGCCTGCTGTCCCCGCCTACCAGGAGGAAGCCGATGCCTGCCATGTTCTGCACCGCCCCTGGTGGTCAGCACACGTGTAACTCCTGGTCGGTCAAAATCCCACCTGTGGGGGCAATTTGCATATTAGCCTTTTAATATATAGGATGTTTACCTTAGGTAATTGTATTGGTTAATACCAGGTTCCGCTGAAAGTAACAGATATCTCATATAGTAGCTGGAAGCAGTGGTTCCTAGCTGATTGGGCCCTATCACAGTGTCAACATTTTTTATCTGTTGTCCCAGCGCATGTGGCTTCAATTCCCAAGGTCACCTCATAATCAGATACAGCTGCTGGAACTCCAGCAACTGCACTCACATGAAGCGGCAGAAACAAGGATTAGAAGAAGGGCTCATGTCCTCTTTTGAAGGACATTTCAGAAAATGGTGCACATTAATTCTGCTTAAAGCTCATTGGCAAGATTGGGAAATGGCTCATTCTTGGTGGATGCCCACCTAGAAATCAGGGGTTATTTTTTTAGGGTAAATGAGAAAATAAGTATAAATAAAAGAAAAAGTTAGAAGTTTCTGCCATAACTATCACTGGTTCTCAAGTAGAAATTGTCTAAGAAAAGACTTAGCTATACAATAATGATGGCAAGTCCCCATTATTACACATAGCCTTAAATAGGAACTGATAATCTTGGGGGGAAAAAGAGACATGATTGTTTTTGTGTTCATTTGTACTAAACATACTAAACTAGTGGTTCTTTTTTTTTTAATTAAATCTTTATCATAGGTGTACGATTTTTGTTCAGTCTCTTCCCGCACCACCCACATCCCTTTCCCCCCAAGAATAGTCAGTCCACTTTCTTTCTATGCCTCCGATTCTATTATATTCACCAGGTTACTCTGTTCATCAGATTTTTTATTCACTTGATTTTTAGATTCACTTGTTGATAGACATGTATTTGTTGTTCATAATTTTTATCTTTACCTTTTTCTTCTTCTTCCTCTTCTT
>NW_005364914.1:480073-480436 GCF_000412655.1 Myotis brandtii | reverse complement strand
CCCAGCTGTGAAGCAATGCAAGCTGCTGTGGGGCCTTGGGCCTTCTTTTGGATGTTCTGGGTCTCTCTGACCCAGCTACAGTTTTTAGGTAATTTTAGATTGCAAAGGGCTAGGCCATTCGTATGCAAAAGCCTCTGTGCACAGCTTGGGTGGGGTTTCAGGAAATCAACAGGGCGAGAAAAACAACTATGGCTGATCCTCAGCCCTGCCCTAAGAGCTGCCGGGTTTCAGTGTCCCGGTAATTGCTGCAGGCACCTCTGAGAGAAAGCCGCCCTCGAGTTCTGCCCACTGCCAGACAGTCCAGTTTCTCCCAGTATGAGTCTGGGTCCCCAGAGACTCACCCAGAACTGGAGTTCAGAGCAG
>NW_005364914.1:440366-479999 GCF_000412655.1 Myotis brandtii | reverse complement strand
TATGAGTCTGGGTCCCCAGAAACTCACCCGGAACTGGAGTTCAGAGCAGTTGGGAGCTTGTGTCTCCCTCTCGAATGAAAAAGACAACCGTGTCCTCAGTTGCCAGCCCTTTCCGAGTGCGCCTCCGTAACTCTGCATTTTACTGCCGCACCTCCTCTGAGTCTGTGTGCTTTTCTCTTTCCTTCTAGTTGTAGACTTTCCACTCAGCCAGCCTTCCTGTGGTTCTGGATGATGTCCGTTTTGTCTTTTAGTTGCATTTTTGAAGTGGTTGTGCGAGGCAGCAATTTCAGGTGTTTACCTATGCCACCATCTTGGTTTCTCCAACATAAATTTTCTTCTAAACTAGTGGTTCTTAATGGGATGATTTTATCCCCAAAGAGACATTTAGTTATTCGAGACATTTTGACTTGTCCCAATTGAGAGGGGGAAATGGGGGGAGATGCTGCTGGAATTAGTTGGTAGAGGCTAAAATCCTATAATGCACGAGGCAGCTCCCACGACAAAGAATTATCCAGTCCCAAATGTCAATAGTACTGAGGTTGAGAAATGCTGTCCTGAAAAATTCACAAAAGCTTTCATCAAAGTTCAGTATCTGAGCAAACAGCTGTGTGCATCATCAGTTTTGAGTGATGAAATTAATCAAATCTCATCTTTATTTGGCTTCATTTGTGCTGTGGGATCTTCATGTATTTGATCTATTAGGCCAGAAATTAAGTAATTTCTCAGAAACACAGTGACCTCTTTTTAAGTGGAACTTTTTATGTAGCTATGTGACAATATGATCTATTTTTAAACCATCAGTATATCCATTTCAGAATCATTTTTAATCCTCTAGACCAGTGGTCGACAAACTGCAGCTTGAGAGCCACATGCGGCTCTTTGGCCCTTGAGTGTGGCTCTTCCACAAAATACCACGTGTGGGCACGCATGTACAGTGCGATTGAAACTTCGTGGCCCATGCGCAGAAGTCGGTATTTTGTGGAAGAGCCACACTCAAGGGGCCAAAGAGCCGCATGTGGTTCGTGAGCCGCAGTTTGCCGACCACTGCTCTAGACCACCCTACCTTCCTACTCTGCCCTGAGATGAATAAAGGCCTCTTACTTCTCATTCCCTCCCTCTCACCATACCATGTAGTGATCATATGTTGAAGTGTCTGAATCTACCCACCTAGATCACAATCTTCTTCAAATAAAGGACAATATTTTATTTTACCTTTGTATTTCTAGTGCCCAGTGCAGAATATGCAACTTAGCAGCTGTTCAAAAGTATCTATAGAATAAGCTACACTCTTGTGTCTCATTGGGTCTTTCTTTATGCCATGTCTAGTTGGGTGTCTTTTGGCTTGGAACCCACAGCAAAGATCATATTGCTACTTATGCAAAATGCTCCTCATTCTGGTATTTCATCTAAAATCCAGAGAATGGGAAAACTCAGAGGGTAGAGGCTGATGTGTAAATAGTTCGATTCTCCTGTGCCATTTCTGGGTAAGATGCCTCCCTATGATTATATTGTCTCCCAATGATTGCCAGCTTTCAGATGTAAGTATGAACAAGAAACTCATTGAGATGATTGCTGTTGTATCCCAAAGGAACTATGTATGTTCCATTTTTGAAATTTTCTTGAGAAAAAAATGATATAACTTGTGACAGAGTTGGAAGGTGGGGGTACAAGGAGGTTGAGGTATAAAGATGGAGGAAGCAGGAAGCTTTTGAGATAAAAATCTTGGCAGGTGTGGAGGCAGGGCAAGGAGAATTTGCTGCAAACTGGGACATGATATTAGTTATAAATTTTGGATGGTGAAAAGGTTAGCTGTCAGGGGGTCCATTGGTCACACATCCTTTAGTAAGTTCCTATTGAAGGGTTCTGGCGCCCAGAGGCTAGTTAAGGTGATTTCTCTTTTACTAAGAATGCATTGTATCCGACAGAACTCAGCCCATTCCATTTTGAAATTGTCTTGGGAATTATTTATACAATCTAACACTTATTACGTAGAGGAGAAGAATCTTCACAGCACAATGAATAGAGCCCGTTCTTTCTGACCACTCATCCATCTCCATGGTTCTTTGGGTGATATTGGGGTAAGGCTTGATTTAATGAAGTAAATAGCCAGTGAATTTTTTTTACTTTTAAAGGTCAATAATACAGTATCTTCTGTATTGCTGCAATACCCTCTGCTGAGGCTCAATAAAGGCCATGTAGGCAATCTTAACTGACCAAGCCCATTCATTCATTCATTCATTCACTCACTCATTCATTCATGTATATACACATACATTTAATTAATATTTATTGAGCTTCTATTAGGAGCAAGATGCCCATAAGGATTGTAAGACACTTGAAGCATGGCTCCGCCTTGATCTAATCCAGGTGAGAAGATAAAGCATAAAAGGTGGTGCCATCATAATACCAACTGTGACTTAAAAGCTTAGGGAAGTGGTGTGGAATTAGAGTGCTGGCAAGTTCAGAAGAGCAAGTGGTTCTTCATCATACACTCCAGAGGTCAGGAAAAACTTCAGGAGAAGTTGCAAATTAAGCTGTAACTTTCAGGATGGGTGGGATCTGGGCATGCCTTAAGGTGCTACATATGTGGTTCTTTATTTATGGAATGCTCTATTGTCTGGCTAAATCCTCTTAATTTTTTACATTTCATATAAAAAAATTACTCCCTTAGGGAAATCTTCTATGACCCATCAAATGAGATAAGATGCTCCTGTTACATGTCATCATAAGGCTTTGTATTTCTGCATAGCACTTGTCAAAGCTAAAGCTCAAAACTGCATTAGGAACCATCCTAAACACCACCATCATCCGGCTGCAGAAACTTTTAACTTTTTCTATTATTCATTCTTCTTTTCTTGCTCATCTCTGGATCCCCAAAACCTATTAAAATTTCTGAAACAGAGAAGATGCACCACAAATATTTGCCCAATCTATAATAATAAAAGCATAATATGCAAATTGACTGAATGGCTGAACAGCAGAATGACCATCCGGACGACCTTCCGGATGAAGCTGTGGCTGCGAGGGCTGAGGCAGCCGCCGGGGCTGCAGAGACCTACTATTGCACGAATTTTGTTCATTGGGCCTCTAGTCTATATAATAAAAGCCTAAGTGACCCTTACGGCAGAACGACCGGTCGCTATGATGCGCACTGACCATCAGGAGCAGGCGTTCAATACAGGAGCTGCCCCCTGGTGGTCAGTGCGCTCTCACAGGGGGACTGCTGCTCAGCCAGAAGCTGAGCTCATGGCTGGCAAGTGCAGTGGTGGTGGCAGGAGCCTCTCCCACCTCCACGGCAGCGCTAAGGAGCAGTGAGCTAAGTGGTAAGGAGCAGCAAGCAGGCGGGTGGCAAGGAGTGAGGGGTCCTGGACTGTGAGAGGGATGTCCCCAACTGTGAGAGGGCTCAGGCTGGGCTGAGGGACCTGCCCCCTCCCCCAGTGCACAAATTTTGTGCACCGGGCCTCTAGTAAATAAATAAACGAATGAATGAATGAATGAATAAATAAATAAATACATGAATAGGCAGAGAAAAAGGGTGGATTTTCACAGATTAAGAAGAGTGTAAGCAAGGTGTGAAGATGACTGTGTGTATGATATGCTGTGACGTTCCTGAGTAGATCTCATAGCATGCCTGCAAGATGGAGCAGTGAGTAGTTAGGTTGAAATAATAGGTGATTCTCTAATGTCAGGTAAAGAGTTTATTCTTTTTCTATTGGCCATGAGGAGCCATTGAAAGTTTTGGACTCTGGAAATGACATACTGAAATTGGAATTTTAGAAAAAGTAATCTGCTCATATTGCACAAGTGAATTCAATGGGGAAGAGGGTTTGTGGAACTTTGGGACCTTAATAATTAATAGTAATGGGTCTGCCTCCCAAGAACCTGGAGTAGGAGTTAGTTTATTGAAGAGTGACTTAACGTTTCCAAAGTGGAGATAATGACAGGGTTCTCATCCCTACCTCATCCATACGTGGTGATAACAATCTGCATCTGGAAAGTAGAAGCCTCCTCCTTCCTATCAGGTGGTATAACCCAAGTGTCGGTTGATTCTGTGAGGATGCCCAATGCACTAACCAGGCAGTTCTCTCATCGGGTAAATTGCACAGTGAAGCTAATCTCAGATTCTGGAGAATGGAGTTTAGTTCCTGTCATGGGTTCTACTGATCTGGAATGTCCTTAAGAACTTCTTAGATGGCAATGCCTTCCCCATCTCCCACCCTCACCCCTACTCTCTCCACCTTAATTCCCTTCCATTTTAGCTTCCTCAATTTTGGCTCACAGTGGGGAATTGATGTTCTTCTGAAACCTCCCAAGTATTAACTCATATAAGAATCTTCTAAAGGCAGAATGGAGCCAAGTCATTCTGAACACTGTGATCACGACCAGAACACCATCCTGCTGGCTCTTCTCCCTCCCCTGGGGTGGCCCTTCAACTACACCATAAGCTCCTGAGGACAGGTTCCAAATGTCATCCTTGCATCTCCATATTCTAGGCTGCAATTGGTGCAGAATAGCTTCTCAGTCATTTGTCAGATGACTCAAGATGGGTTAGACATTTGGATGCAGTTTTCCAGCTGTCACCGAGGAGTGAAAGAAAGCCTCATAGGGATCCTGCAGAATCAGGCTTTTTTTTGTAATCAGAGTGGACTCAGCCTACTGATTGTGGTGCAAGGATGAGAGCACCTTCAGTGACCTTCAAATTGTTTTTCTGCTTAATAGTGGGAGAGTTCCTTTACTTTGTTTATAATCTTCTTCCTCTTGTTCTGTTGATGGTCAGAGAGAGGTTCTGGGTTCTGGTTTCACTTTAGGCAGATTTGCCTACATGTACTTTTAGTCATCATAACACCGAACACCGGTATGGTCAGACTTCTTACTTGAGAGGTGACCAAGCAGAGCTGCAATGGAGTTGAGAGAAATAAGGAATTAAAATGTCCTATTCTGTGACCTGAAAATAATCTTATAGATCTACTAAGATTTCTAAAAATGACTCTCTTATTACTTACATGTGGAATTGCTCACATGATGTGTATTATACAATTGCACAATAAGCACACGAATGTCATGTTTGTTGTTCATCTCACCACCCTGCCTTGCAAATACAATTTCTGATCATTGTAAGAGTTGGTGGAGCAGTGGAAAGAGCACTTCCCAATAATTTAACAGGCTTTCCTCTTTTCATCTGTAAAATGAGCAGTTGGACTGATATAGCTGTTAAGAGCACTTCTAGCATTCAAATTCCATTAGTCATTAGTCTGCCAGAAAATCCATCTTCACCTGCCAAATATGGACTCAGCACCCACGTGTTACAGAAGCTCCCCCAGATACCACTCCACAACTCCTTGGCTTCAGCCTCTCACTTTCCAAGCCTCCTTGAAGGCATCCTCACCCTCTATTGGCAGTCCATTCCTAAAAAAAAAATGACTTTCTCCTGTCAATTTCTTTCATCAGCCCTTTCCTGTCTGCTTCCTCTGTTGCATTTAAATCATAGTGATGTCCAATATTTTTTTTTCCTGGCTGACTTTCATTAAGAATGCATATTCATGAGATTTATATTAGTCATTCCTCAAACATATATTAAGCACCAAATGTTTGCCAGATTTTGTGCTAGGTTGCAAGTTTACAAAGACAAAAAACAACAACAAAACGTGATTCTCATAAAGCACAATGAGCTCATGACCTAATGGAGATGGGGTCAGGAGTATGACTCCCATGGGCCCCAGGCGCTTTTGCCTTCCTCCACTAAATAATATTTAAAGTGGTATTTTATAACAGCTGAAATGAAGATGACATTTTTGTATTCTAATATTACATATATTACTCCAACCTGAAAGGTTTTGTGGGTGTGTTTTTTGTTTTTGTTGTTGTTGTTGTTTTGTGTGTGTGTGTGTGTGTGTGTGTGCCTACTTTGCCTAATGGATACATCAGCCCTGGAGAAGGTAGACAAGCAAATAATTACAGTGTAGTATGGTAATTAAGCACATGTCCTGTGAATAAGCAATTCTACTCCTATACTTGTGCCCAAGAAAAAATCCATTTTTTTTCTTCTGTGGAGATAGAGGGACAGGCCAGAAACAACCCAGGAAAGCTAGAAATGGTAACCCAAGGAAATACTGCTTTGCTAGGATGGTCTTCTATGACCTTGAAGGTCCTCCTTTCATTCACTCATTGAATATCCTCTATGTTCTGGGCACTGTTCTAGGTGCTTGGATTACATCCATAAGCAGAACAAAGTTTATTGCCCTAGCCCACCTGTCACATAAATCCATACCTGAAGACACAGGTTTTTAAAGTGCATTGTTTCCTATGCTGTCTATTGAGGGCAAGGGACTGATGTATTTTCCAGCGGTTTGATGGTAAGTAGATACCAGCATTAAAGCTCTCTGTCAATGCTCAGTGGGGAAGGCTGCAGCCTCCAGAAAAGGTAGCACTTGAGGAGTCACTTAGGGGCAGTTCATATCATTACTTAAAGATCATCTCCCTGAACCTAATTGCTATTCTGAAGCATGTTTGGGTGGGGGGTGGGGTAGTTCCTTGCAGGTGTTTTATTTCTCTAGGAATTTCAGGTTAAAAATACCTGTTTGGTATCGATGCAACAATTGCAACAAATATTTGTCTTAAAATATTAATTCTGGTTCCACTTAGGTTTTTATGAGAAGATGGATGACCTAATTTTCAAGGTAAACAGGTGGAAGCTTCCAATTTTCTATGTGGGAGAAAGAAAAAGAACACCAAATGTTCTATGTTTGCAGGGAAAACTCAAAGCACAGCTAATTCAAGTATTACCATTTATGGACTTATCACAAGTAAGAGATACAAAGAAAACTTTAAGACTTAAGACTAATGATTCACATTAGTTGTAGCCCCTGGCATTGGTCCTTTAGATAATTTTTGTTCTTGTTCTTTTCAACTTGATGGCTATCCAGAAGACTTTAGTGTTATATTCCTATTAGTTTATTTTTATTTATTTATTTTTCAAATTTTTTTAAAAAAATTTTTCTTTATTGATTAAGGTATTACATATGTGTCCTTATCCCCCCCTTCCCTCCCCAACCCCCCACTCATGCCCTCATTTAGCCTCAGGGCTGGCTAATCTCATTGTTTCTAAAGTTCTAAAGGAAATGGTTGGCTCCCAATGGGAAAGAAAGGAGCATCATAGATGCTACACCGATGAGGAAGCTGCATTTTCTTCCCAGGTTGATACATAGAAATCAATCCTGTGGAGGGCAATCAGATGAGATGCTGATAAAGATGGAGGTTCGGCCAATCTTCACTCCAGGACTTCACTACCTCAAAGTGCTTCTATGGTCTACACACACCAGTTCCTTCTGGGTTCACTACCTCAAAGTGTTTCTATGGTCTACACACACCATTCCTTGTGGGTTTATTCCACAGTATCGAGTATATGATCGAATTTAAAGAATAAAGAGTCATCTTTTGTTGGGTGCTGATGGCATCAACTGTTACAGGATGGGAAGTCATTTTTTAACAAAAACGCTACTTAAGGAAATCTAACTATCTCTTACTTATAGTAACATTCTTATGAACAACAAGCAGGCTTTGAAAAACAGAAACCTCCCACTGAGGTTTTAGCTTGAACTGCAGTGTGGATGGTTTGGGACTTATACCACAAAATAATAAAATATAATTTACTCATAATTGGTACATTTCCATGACTTTTCACTTCTCTGTGATTTCTTATTCTATAGGGTGATTAATTATAGATTGACAATGAAAAGAAATACAGACTTACATGCCCAAGGCTTGAAGAAATCAGTTACTACATTTAATAGTTAGCCTAAAAATGTGGGATGTGTTTTCATTCTGGTTTTGTTTGTGTGTTTTTTTTTGTGTGTGTTGGGGTTAGTGTTAGCTGGAATCCTGGGGGAAATTTGGCAAGAAGAACAGTGTTGATCCTCTTAGTCCACTAAACATTAGAGCATAAAAGAAAGCAAAATTGGCCAATATGCATAACGAAAAGGCAGCTTTGTCTGTTCATCTTCCAGTTGCTGAATTTCCTCCAGTTTTCAGGGCCCTGGATGTGGCCCACAAGTCATAGGAGCGTTGTAAGCCAAGGGATCAGGCCTGGCAGCCTCCACAAGGCAAACCAGTGGGGCAGAGGCCACAGGGAATGTTAAATGCCTTTGCCACTGGGTAGTTGGTGTGAAGAGAGTTTTTATGAAGGTCTTAAAGGAGCTGGCAAAAAAAAAAAAATGATTACCACAGCTCTTCACACATTCCCTCTCTGAGGAGATACCATGAAAGAGACAAGGAGCCTCATTTGCAGTAATTAGAGGCACAGTGTTGTCTACACATAAATATTTCAGATTTCAGTGCATGTATTGGGCTTGTCATGAATATCGAAATGGAAGGAATGGAAATGAATGTCTGACACAAGGAGATTTCAAAAGACAGAATAGATGATTTCAACAAGAAGATTGATTTGGAAGCCTTTGAAAAACACATGAAATGAAGAAAAAAAAACACCTACCCAAAGCATCAAGTTTTACAAACCATCATATGTGATTAGACTGAGAAATTGCATGTTACATGGCAAAATAAGATAGGTGCACACGTGGACATCAAGACCAATTTTGATATACGTTATGCATGGTTTCATTAGAGAGGAAATGTCTAAGATGCCTCCCCTTTCCCCAAGGCTTTCCCTGTGGAAAGGAAAATCTAAGAATTATGATTAATGAGCCAGTGCTTCTTTCACTTATACTGATCTACAACTGAATTTGATGCTGACGCTGAATCTTATCTTCAAAGCTCTGAATAAATTAGATCTGGGCTATCTTTCTAGTGAAGAATAATAACGAAACCACCAAAGTTTTAGACACCGTAAACTTATTTGGCGCAGCTCTCCAGGCCCTGAAAATAATTATTTGAGTCAGGACGGAGAATGACTGTGCTTGCACATAATTAAGTGTTCTCACAATAGCCACACCTTATAGGCTTACAAACAAATGCATTGTTATTATTATTGTTATTGTTGTTATTATTGCTATTGTTATTATTTCTGTAGAGCCCTAATGGCAGTTTGCAAACCAATGTCCTTGACTTTGCTTCCACAGAGACATTAAACAAAACTATTTTGGCTGAAAGCCCTGGAGAGAACTTACAGGTCAGCATCCTGTAGTTCAGTATCACTCAAGGAAATATATCTTACTATTTCTTTTTTTAAATTGTTGACAGTATTATAGATGTTCCTCATTTCCCCCCTCTTTTGCCCTCTCCACCCAGCCCCTGCCCCACACCACACTATTGTCTGTGTTCATAGGCTATGCATATCTATATATATAAAAAGCCAGAGACCAGAAAGCCGTAACTACCGGAACAACCGGTCGCTATGATGCCCACTGTGGCCAGCGAACCGGCCAGATCAGGGGGTGGGGCCGGCCAACCTCCCCATGGCCCTTCCCCCTGGCCAGTCCTGCCCCCCAATTGGCCAGACCCACCCCCATTGGCTCACAGCCTCTCCCCCTGGCTGGCCCCACTCCTGATTGCCCCCTACCCCAATAGGGGGTAGGGCCAGCTGGCCAACCTCTTGCAGGCCCTCCCCCTGGCCGGCCCCACTTCCAATGGGCCCCCACCACCCTGATCAGCCCACGGTCCCTTCCCTCAGCCAGCTCTGCCCCCGATTGGCCCCCTGACTCCGATCAGGGGCAGGGCCAGTAGTCCAACCTCCTACAGCCCCTCCCTCCAATCGGCTCCCCCCACCCCATTCAGGAGCAGGGCCAGCCGGCCCACCACCACAGCCCCTTCCCCACAGCCTGCCCCACTCCTGATCAGCCCCCACCACCCCGATCAGCCTGCAGCTCCTCCCCCAGCCAGCTCCATCCCCGGTTGGCTCCCCCCACACCAATCAGGGGTGGGGCTGGCCAGCCAACCTCCCATGGCCCCTCCCCCATCCCCATTTAGGGTTGGGGCAGGCTGGCCCACCCCCCACAGCCCCTCCCCAGTGCTGGCCCTGCCCCCAACTGGCCCATCACCCCAATTAGGGGCAGGGCACACTGGCCAATCACCCACGGCCCCTCCCCCCAGCCAGCCCGGACACTGATCAGGTCCTGATCCTATTGGGGCAGGCCAGCCGGCCAACCTCCAGCCATCTCCTCCTTCTGACAGGCCTGGCCCTGATCTGCTGATTGGGGCTGGGCTGGCTGGACCCCACCCGTGCATGAATTCATGCACTGGGCCTCTAGTATGCTTATAAGTTCTTTGGTTAATCTCTTCCTGTCCCCTCCCCCAGCTTCCCTCTGAGATCTGTCAGTTTGTTCCATGCATCCATGTCTCTGACCTATTTTGTTTATCTGTTTATTTTGTTCATTAGATTACACTTATAAGTGAGATCATGTGATACTTGTATTTCTCTAACTGGCTTATTTCATTTAGCATAATATTCTCCAGGTTCACCCATGCTGTCACAAAGGATAAGAGTTGCAAAGTATTCCATGGTGTAAATGTACCACAGCTTTTTTATCCACCCATCTACTGATGGGCACTTGGGTTATTTCCAGATCTTAGCTACTGCAAATTGTGCTGCTATGAACATAAGGGTGCATATATTCTTTCTGATTGGTGTTTTGGGATTCTTAGAACATATTCCCAGAAGTGGGATCGCTGGCTCAAAAAGCAATTCCATTTTTAATTTTTTGAGGAGACTCCATACCGTTTTCCACAGTGGCTGTACTATTCTGCATTCCCACCAGCAGTGAACTAGGGTTTCCTTTTCTCCACGTCCTTTCCAGCACTTGTTGTTTGTTGATTTATTGATGGTAAGTAGCAATTCTGGAAGGTGTGGTATATCTTACTTCTTCATTATTAGGGCAAGCAAATCCAACATTTCAATGGATCTTTATAGAAAGCTATTTTAAATTGTGATCATCACACTTTGGTTGTCTGAATAAAAATCTATAATGTGTAAATAAAACATTTGAATCTTGCATCATATTGTCATTTAAATGCATTATCTACTCCAATATTAGGGATTGATAAGTTCTATAAGTATGTTAAGTAGTATTTAATATTCATAAATCCTCCAGAATCTTAAGTCAATATTGGTAAACAGGGGCAGGTTTTATTTTTCAGCTAACATTATAATAAATTGAGGACATATCTTTATATTTATAAATATTTACAAATATAGCAACACTCCATTCATTAACCATAGTTCCAAGATACTAAAATTTCTGAATACTAATTAACTTGGTGGCAAAATCTAAACTAACCTGAACTCATTTGGACTCATTTGAGAGCACAACCTGGCCAGAACTAAGCCTATTTATTGTTCTTTAACTCATTTAATATAAATATTAATATTTCTATAGAAATATCAATGTATTTGACTATGAAGTATTGTATTAGAGCTGCCATGTATTACAAAGAACATATCCCATAATATCTTTCTAAAATCCAAAGAGTTCTGAATTTCAAAATATATCTGGCCACAAAGCTTTGTTAAGTGATTTTTTAGTTGATTTATTTAACCTGTGTATAAAATATGAATTTTAGTGCCCAAGCTATGGTATGCAAAAACATTACTTTTTAGTTTCCTTTAAAAAACTTAAGGTTGAACCTGACTTCCCCAAACACTCAGTCCTGGTTGGAATACCCTGCTCTTCATAGGCAACTCCCAGCTGGGGAAGACATACATGGTGCCCACAGAGCCGAAGAAGGTTTTCTGATCTCTACCCCATCACGGTTGCCACTTATTCCCCCTCAGGTAACCAACCCATCCTATTTTTCCCAGGACTCTTCTGGTTTTAGTGCTGCAAGTCCCACGTCCCAGGGGCTGTGCTAGGCAAATTGGGACAGTTGATCACTCCAGTCCTTGCTCAAGCCTGCAGCGGTCCCAGAAGGTTTGCTCACTATGTTTGTTGTTGTTAGAATCTTGCTCTCCTGAGGTCTGCTTATAGGTCTGCTACTTCCTTGGGACACAGCCAAGGAGTGGTTCTAAATCTCAGCTGCCCAGGGGATCCGAAGGTCTCTCCCCCTTTCCCACTCTCTCCCCATTTCCTTGTCTTCAAAAGCATTCACCTCTCCCATCCGTCACTAAGATACTTCCCTTTCTCTTTTCAATGAGCGATGGTTTTCCTGGGACAGGAAGAACACTAAATCCGGGTAGCCTCTGCTTTCATTTCAGTAAAAACTATCTGAGGCACAGAAGCCCCAAAAGCTTACTTAAAATGAGAGAGGAAGGATACAAGGAGATCAAGTCCAAGTTAACAATTAGTGAACCGCTGTGCTGTACAGAGGTCTGTTTTACAGAAACTCCCCTCTTTGTCAATTGGACAGGCCTTAGTCTTTGGAAGAAGTGCCTTGGTTCTCATAGATCCTATGTTTGGACAGTGAGGCCCTGGCTGTACTAACATCTCACACCTCTTCAGTTGTTTACACTTTACCATACTCTTTCAGATACGTTATCTCAGAGCAGGGTGGGTATTGTTATCCATACATTTAGATCAGCAGTTCTCAACCTGTGGGTCACGACCCCTTTGGGGGTCGAATGACCCTTTCACAGGGGTCGCCTAAGACCATCGGAAAACACATATATAATTACATATTGTTTTTGTGATTAATCACTATGCTTTAATTATGTTCAATTTGTAACAATGAAAATACATCCTGCATATCAGATATTTACATTATGATTCATAACAGTAGCAAAATTACAGTTATGAAGTAGCAACGAAAATAATTTTATGGTTGGGGGTCACCACAACATGAGGAACTGTATTAAAGGGTCACGGCATTAGGAAGGTTGAGAACCGCTGATTTAGATGGAGAAACAAAGACTTAGAGGTTTAAATAACATCAAGAGCTAGCACCTCTCAGGTAGTATTTTTTGGCAAATGCCATACAAGTAGTTTTTAAGTCTTAAAAGTAAAATATTGCCATCCAAATTGCTGCTTTGGATTCCTAAATTGAGAGGTTTTTTTTTTCTTTTTAAAAATAATATAAAACATTTTCTAAGCATTGGTATTCCTAAATATATGTGTTTGGCATTACACAGTGGATTCAACTATATGAAAAAAAATTTTAAGCATACTGCTATTCTACTCTTGTCAGAGAACAACAAAACCTTAAATACAACTAGCCACAAACATTTTTAGTACACAACTTCTAGGAATGTCACTAAGACCAGTAACTTGTGTCCCAGGGGAGAATGGACTCTTTGACCTTGTAGAAGGTGCTTGGGTGCTTGGGTGCCAGCCCAGCATCCGCTTCCACTTTTTTCCTTCCTAACAGAATCCCAAATTTGTTCAGGTTTTACTCTTCTCCATGGGCCTCAGGAAAAACTGAGTTCCAGGAGTGAATCTAATTGGTCAAAAGTCAATATTATCCCTCATCCCAAGAGTTAGATCTGAAACCACATGTGATCCAATTGTGGTTAATAAGACATGAGAAAAGATTTGCTAAAAGCTTATCTTTTATACACTTAAGAAACACACAGGGAGCCAGCTTCTCTCTTGCACCTGATGGAGATAAAGAAGGATGCCCTGAACACTATGTGCAGCCATCCTACAACCCTAAAAGAGCCTCCCTTAGAGGATATCAATGGTAGAGAGACAGAGCACCTGGGTCCTTGATAAAATCATTGAATCATTGGCTCAGCCAATGCTGAACTTAGTCTACCTCTGGACTTCCTTTATGCAAACTAATATTTGTCCTTATTATTCAAGTCAGTTGGAATGGGTTTTCTGTTATTTGCAGCAAAAAGCATCCTAATTGATTCAGAGAACTATTTCTCCTCCAATCTGTCTTCCTTTTACAGAGGAAGAAATAAAGGTTAAGAGAAGCCACATAATGTACAAAGGTCACACAACCAGGATTAAATGCCAATTTATAAACCTGAGATTAATTGTAAAGAATATTGGAATATGTTAACCCAACCACTGAACCACACAACCAGGGAGGAATTTTTTATTTTTATTTTTTAACTAGAGGCCGGGTGCATGAAATTCATGCACTTGGGGGGAGGTCTCTCAGCCTGGCCTGCGCCTTGTTGCAGTCTGGGAGCCCTTGGGGATGTCTGACTGCTGTGGAGGTGGGAGAGGCTCCCACCACCACCGCTGTGCTCACCAGCTGTGAGCCCAGCTTCTGGCTGAGTGGCACTCCCGCTGTGGGAGCACACTGACCACCAGGGGCAGCTCCTGCATTGAGTGTATGCCCCCTGGTGGTCAGTGCACATCATAGCAACCAGTCATTCAGCCATTTGGTCAATTTGCATATTAGCTTTTATTATACTAGAGGCCCAGTGCACAAAATTTGGGCAGGGGGGGGGTCCCCTCAGGCCAGCCTGCACCCTCTCCAATCCGGGACCCCTCGAGGGATGTCCGACTGCCAGTTTAGACCCAATCACGCACGGCGGGGGGGGGGTCCCCTCAGGCCAGCCTGCACCCTCTCCAATCCGGGACCCCTCCAGGGATGTCCAACTGCCAGTTTAGACCCAATCACGGGGATCGGACCTAAACTGGCAGTCGGACATCCCTCTCACAACCACTGGCTCCTAACTGCTTACCTGCCTGCCTGCCTGATAGCCCCTAACTGACCCCCCCACCAGCCTGATCACCCCTAATTGCCTCTGCCTGCCGACCTGATTGCCCCCAACTTCCCCCCTCTGTCGGCCTGGTTGCCCCTAACTGACCCCCTGTCAGCCTGGTTGCCCCTTACTGCCCCCCTGCCATCCTGGTCATCCCCAACTGCCCCCCCCTCGCCAGCCTGGTCACCCCCAAGTACCCCCCTGCTGGCCTGGTCGCCCCACACAGCCTGCTGTTCAGTTGTTTGGTCGTCCCTCACTAACCCCCCTGCCGGCCTGGTCACCCCTCGCAGCTTGCTGGTCAGGCGTTTGGTTGTCCCTCACTAACCCCCCTGCTGGCCTTGTTGCCCCACGCAGCCTGCTGTTTGGTCGTCATTGTTACTGTGACGGTGTCCCAGACATTTTGCATATTCCTCTATTATTAGTATAGATAGTATGCTGATAGATGGATTTTTAATTAAAAATAACTTTCTGGCCCTGGCTGGTGTGACTCATTGATTGGAGTGTCGGCCCATGCACCAAAGCATCTCGGGTTCAAGGGCACCTGCCTGTGTTATGGGTTCACTCCCTGCCCCTGGTTGGGGTGCACACAGGAGGCAGCTGGTTGATGTGTCTCTCTCACATTGATGTTTCTCTCCCTCCCTCCCTCCCTCCCTTCATCCTTCCCTTCCACTTTCTGAAAAACAATGGAAAAAATACCCTCAGATGAGGATTAACAAAAAACAAGCAAACAAAAACTTTCAGTATTATTTCACAACCTGTTTCTTTGTCGAGTCTGTAGCACTATGTTAAGGGAATAATATGTGACAGGTAAGGAGAGGAATATATTCCTTTTAAGGCAATTATAGAAACTCTTTGTTCTGCAGACCAGCACCAAAGCGAGAAGTAGTAATTATTTTTCTTTGATTATGTTCTGAGACTTTTCTCACAAGGCTTAAAGGGAGACAGTTCTACGAGGGACATTGTTGGAATCAGAGGCGCAAGCTCAGTGGAATACGTTGAGAGCTCCTTTTATCCAACGTGTACAAAATGATGCTAATGCTCCTCCGTTGCTTCCCTGGCTGTATCTTTCCTGCCCTGAGGTTTTTAAAGTGAAAGTAATGGCGAACAGGAGAGAAGGAGGCGTGTCCTGGCAACCATTGCCAGGAAACAGGTTTCACTGAAACTATAAATTAGAAAGATAACCCACTTACTGGAGGTGGGTTCATATGCAATGTTGAAAAATCTGCCAGTTGGAAAACATCACTACCTTTAGCTTTGGTTTTAAAAACATAATTTATGTTTGCTAATTATAGAGAAGTATAAATAAGAAAAAAGGCTCATGATTCTAACATTATATAATCTCTGCTAGTGTTTTTATCATATATATGTTTTTATATAAAAGTATAAATGTACATGTAAAACAAAAATCAAACTGAAAAATAAAAGTCTATTTACATATACTTCTGAAAACTTTCACATATATGTATGCATATGTATGTTTTTATTTACATAAGATAGATATGTTGCTCACAGGTTTTTTGTTGTTGGAGTTTTTATTTTTATTTTATTTTTTAGTCTTCACTCAAGGATATTACTTCCATTGATTTTCAAAGAGCACAAGGGAGGGAGGGGAGATAGAGAGAGAGGAGAGGAGAGAGAGAGAGAGAGAGAGGGAGAGAGAGAGAGAGAACACAGCAATGTGAGAGAGACACATTGATTGGTTGCCTTCGGGACTGGGCTGGGGATCAAACCTGTAACCCAGGTATGTGCCCTTGACCAGAAATCAAACCCTAGACCCTTAGGTCCATGGTCCAACGCTCTAACCACCTGAGCTAAACTAACCAGGGCCTCACGGGTTTTTTTTTTTCTGGATTTTTCACTTTTTGGAACTTTACAACAATATTTTAATTCTACTTGATGGCTGTATCATATTTTACTGAAACAATCTCCTTTGCAAATGTATTGATGGACATTGTTTGCAATTAATGATTAAGGGATTTTAACACTTTAGAATCAAAATAGGAATCAAAAGTGACATCATCTCAATGGTCATTCATTTGTTTATTCATCTGTTCAATAAGCATTTGTTGAGCATTTGGTATAGAACCAGGTATTTTTTTCTTTATTGATTAAAGTATTACATATATGGCCCCATTGCCCCCTCCAACCCCCTCACTCATGCCCTCACCCCCCCTCCTAGTGTCTGTGTCCATTGGTTAGGCTTATATGCATGCATACAAGTTCTTTGGTTGATCTCTCCCCCTTACCCCCACCCTTCCCTCCCTTCCCTCTGAGGTTTGACAATCTGATCGATGCTTCTCTGAACCAGGTATTTTGTTAGGTCCCAGGAATCAAGTAGGATAACTGTCCCAGCGCCAAATGGGTCATAGCCTAAACGGAAGGAGATAGTTCAGTCCTATCATTACTGTCACTGCTGAGACCTGGATAAGCAAAGGGTGATGCAGCTGCCCTGATTAGATGCCCAGAATAAACCTAACATAAAGGGATCAGGGAGGAGGATGCTCAGAGGAAGCCCAGGTGGGAAGGCTTGGAGACAGGAAGCAGCTCAGGGTATTCAGGTTGCTGCAAGAAATTTGGAGAAGTCAGAGTGCAAGTTTCATGAGGTGAGACTGGAGAGACCTTAAGTTGGGATCAAAGCCATCTCCCAAAGGCCTGGAATTTCAACTTTATCCTAAAACCATAGAAGCCAACTTAGGTTTTAAGTGTTAAGGTAAAAAGGGAGTTGCTGAGTGACATGATAATGTTTAGGGAATTTAAGAAAAACAAACAAAACAAAGGTAAAGGATAAAAACAGGAAAATCTTCCGGCTACAGACTAGTTCTCAGCATAGAGAAAGGGAATAAGAGCTAAATAAGAAAAAGAAACAGACTTTTCTGTCTGGGGACTGAGAGTAGGAAAAAGATACAAAGTTGCTAAAGGGTAGTAAGAAAGATAAGAGACATTTTTGTTAGAGTATTATAACTTAAATCATTTTGATGAGTATTAATTTTTAATAAATATATTTTTATAACATGCATCAGGTAAGACCAACCTTGGCAAAGGAAAACTAGAATTACTCTCAGTGGTAAGCTGGAGCCAGCTAAATTGGTCACGGTGGGAGTATTTACACCATGGGAATGAGCAAACACTACAAGTCAGGGTTTGGTTGTGGTTCCTTCCCACCCCCACCCAGAGCACCTGTTAAAACATTTGTCACCACATCATTGATCTCTCTCCAGCGAAGCAACCATGAATCATTGAAAATACCCACAATTTAATTCCTATGCCCCCTCCCAACATCCCAAATCCTAAAATCTATTTCACAACATTCCCAAAAAATGCACTATGAAACACATCATTACATGTGTAAAGGGATTTTTATAAAATGTAAAAGCAGAAAGACTCCTGTGCCCAGCCCTGACGAAGACCAAAAAGCTGATGGTGATGGTGGCAGCTCTCCATTTTAAGAGCCTGTTTCCCACAGGTGAGAGGGAACGGGCCCATGGACACCAGCCCATCACAGGCCTGAGGTAATGCCGATGATTCATGGGGAAGCAGTCCAGCTCGTTTGGCCAGTTTGGGGATTGTTTTTCTGACAGCAGTTTTGGAGCTACTAAAGTCTCCTCTCATCCCCCAAAGTTCCATTTCTTCTATGAAACTCAAAGAGAGGTTTTTATTCTATTGCTACCATTTTGGTATAATTTTATGTCTTCTCTTCCCATAAACTGCTGCGATAGAGCCAAAGTAATGGAACTGGATCCACTTTCTTTAAGTGTCCATGACAAGCTGCAGAGACACCCACAGCCTGGAGTTCCGGAGCCAAAAGCAAACAACAGGCCTTTGATTAGGCTGTGTCTGCAGCAGGAGGTCGGGGCAGGCAGCTGCGGGAGGAGCCTGGCCACATCACCTCTTCATGCTCCGGAGGTGGGTGCGAGTGTGGGAGTCAGAAATGAGTGAGCCACTGAGTTCACCAGCCCCAGGCTGGCTGGGAACCTGCAATTCAGGTTGTAATAATTAATTTATTGGCTCTGGTTCAAAAAAAGGGTGACCATTTCACATTATCTCTGCCGGACTGAAAATTTCACCTAGTTGTGAAAGTGCATGAAACGCTACATAGATCCTTGGATGTGGGAAGAGATAGGAGGGGGTGGGGAGAGCAGAGCTGCCTGGGCACTGGTTCTGGGCTCAGACAGTTTCCCATTCTCCTCAACATAGGGCATGCGGACCTGCGGATGGGCACAGAAAGTGAGCCGGGTCTGGCTTTAAGGATGGTATCCTGAATGCCCGCGAGTGCTCATTTCCTTATCAATGTAACTCTATTGGCTATAAGGACTGATATGTCGTGATATACCCCCTTCCCGGCAGCGACCATCCAGCTTTAGGCCTTCTCAGAAAACCTCTTTGCTTTAGGAGGGTTTTGGTGAACAGAGCCCAGACTTAGGGAAACACCTCGCTGGCCTTTTTTCTGTAGAGCGGATGTGGAAAGGATCTTAGCTCTGGTCAGCTTTCTTCTTCCCAAGGAACTACCTTACTGCTTAGACAGCAACACACCCTGATCTGCTTGGGACTTAGGGGCTTCTGGGATGCTGGACTTTTATTGTTAAAATCAGGAAAGTTTCTGGCAAACTGGGATGAGTGGGTCCGCCTGATGATGGCAGTCGCTGTTGAGCTGCCCAATGAGTTGAAAGACAATAAAGGCTGTTGAAGGTTGGAATCAGTCACGTCACAGCAGCTTGGGGTTCAGTGGAGAGCTCTGTACTTTACAATGCACAGTCACATCCACGGTCTTAATCTTATAACCCAGTAAAGAAAGTAGAGGAGGTATTATTATCGTGCCACAAAGATTAAGTGACTTGTCCAAGGACATGCACCACTGGTTGGTAACAAAAGACCTGGGTGTCATCTCTGCCTCTCTCTGAGATGGGGTATAATTAAATGCCTGAAGTTCGGGGTTGTTTCTACAGTACTGTGTTGCCTCTCTAGTTGTATGCAGGATGGAATTACTTTTCCTCCCATTGCTTAGCTGTGTGTGTGTGTGTGTGATGATATGTTGTTGTAGAGTGACAATCTTGCAATAAAAAAGAATTAAATGAAAATTCATGGCCATCATTCCTTCCACCCACTACCCAACAGAAAGAACAGATGCTAGAATGAGAGCTGTGACCTGCACCCAAAGCAAGGTAAAATGCCATTGCCAAAGACGGCATTCAAAAGACCTGTGATGGTTTTCTGGTGGCGGGAAGAACTGAAGGCAGTGCCCGTCCAGCAGAGATTGCTGAGGGGGGAATCTCAGAAGGAGACCGAGAGAGCTGTGCTTACGGTGAGTAGGGTGACAGGCCCAGAAGTGGACCCGAGGCCTAGAAGTGTGGAGAAGCACCCAACACTCTAGGATGAGAAACATTTCTCAGCATCCCCCCCCCCCCAAAGCATAGCGTGTGTTAAAGCTGCATTTGAAATTTGACTCTAAGACCAGTGGCAGCACCTAAATGATGGGCACAACATGCATAACTTGATACTAAGTAGAAGAGAAACCTTATTAAAATTAGGGAGGGCACTGGAAATATCGGGGGAACCCTTTGTAAAGTATATTATTGTCTAACCGTTATGCTGTACACCTGAAGCCAATCCAAAATAATATTGAATGTAAACTGTAATTGAAAAATAAAATTAGGAAAGGAACAACCAAACCTAAACTTATCAACACTGTATATATGTTTCAATGATAGTCACAGGAGTATAAATGTCAATGGGGGGAAAATCATGAATCTTTGGTTTCTCCAGCCAGTTCCACGCACATTTTCAGAACTTTACACAGAATTTATCTCAGATTTTTAAGTTTAAATTCAAGAGGAGCCTGTTTGGTAAATAAGAATACTGTAAGCACAATCTGCAATACATATTAAGTGGTGTTGTACTAGTAAAAAGAGTCTCTGAGCTGTAGTAGAAGCGCTGTGGTAAATTGGTATGTATGGCAGAGAGAAAAAAACTTGGGCTTCACAATCAGACAGATTCAAGTTCAAAACCCTAACTGGGTAGGCATGTGAGCTTGGGTGTCAAGTCTCAATATTTTCATCTGTAAAAGGAGGATAATAATGCATACACCTCACAGATTTTTGTACTCTTTAAATGGGATAATGTATACTAAGTGCCCCGGCATAGAGCCTGGTGTGTAGTAGGCATTCGTTCAATGTCATTGCCTGTCTCCTTCCTCTCTTGCAGTAGCTATTGCCGCATGCAATACCCTTGGTGTTGCTCTTTCCCCAAGTCTAGATGTGGAAACACAATCTCCTCAGCTCCCTTGCAAAAAAGTGTCCCCAACACAGAACAGGAAATACAAGAAAGTTGCAAAGGATTTGAAATCTTATGAACTTTTTCCAAGTCATGGTTCGATGACTGGAGTCCCTGACACACCTGAGATGACACATGGCCGGCTCCTTCCACCAGGTAGCACCACCTCTCCTGTGCTAGGGTTAACCCATCATAATTGTTTCACGAATTGTCAAACAAACTTTAGGAGCAAGTGACATGTTTAGAATAAACACATCCCTAGCCCACCTTAGAATAAGTGGCATTGATCTCTTCTTCCTTTAAAAAAAACCAAATGGCACACCCAGGCACACTGAGGGGTGCATGAAATAATTGTTTCACGAATTGTCAAACAAACTTTAGGAGCAACTGACATGTTTAGAGTAAAGACATCTCCAGCCCATTAAAGAAAATGAATGGCACATCCAGGCCTACTGAGGGGTGCATGAAAGAGGGTGGTGATCAGATCTCCTGGCTCTGCACCCTTCAGTGTCATGATTGAAGCATTTCCTCACTTACAGAGAGGCTATCCAACTAAACAGCACAACGGCTGTAGAAGCTCCTGGAAGAGCGCCTATCTAGTTTAAAAACAAACAAACAAACAAAAGTTGCTGCCTTTCTCCTTCCAGTATTCTTCCTGGGTTCTAAAGTCACCGAGGTATTTTACATTTGACATCATGCTAATTTTTCTTGCCAATGTATATGCAAGAATGAGTTCTGATGGATGTGTAAGTTTTTAGAAAGGAGGACTGAGGAAACACTTTTTTATTCTAGGTTATCTAAAACTCTCATTGCACAAAGTGATATCATTATTACCTCAGTTGTTAAGAAACTGCATATACATAAGACAAAAGGTGAATTATGCTGCTTCTAGTCATTTACTATCCACCTTCATGTAGTAGTGATTTAAATTATTATTAATTTAATATTGCTTTCTGTTATGAATCTTTTTTAACATATTAGAAATGGTCATGTTGCTGTCCCGAGTAAAGTGTATAAAATAGAAATGACATGTAAATTAAGTTTCAGGTGCCTTTCGTTATGATGAAGGAAACCTCAGAATTCTTAGATGTAAAAATGTTCAGATTTATTTGGTTATAGAAATGGCTGAAAACCTCAGAATTGTTTTATATTTTCTGTGTATTCTGTTTATAACTGCACTAAGATAAACAGTATATGTATATATGTATGTATATTTATATATTTTTCCATGTTGTGATATTTTCTGATCTTTCTCTAAAAATGTACACTGAAGTTGAGTTAATTTGGATAAAAACATGAATTGTTTTCAGTTTAAGTTTTCCAAATAGTGATGATCTAATACAAAACAAATTTTGTTGTTGGTCAGTTTCATTATGGTTAAAATGCTGCATCTCAGGTATAAAATAAATCTTAAAGAAGGGGCATCTTCTAAATGTGAGCCAAGAAAAAAAACGACAATGAGGCTTATCTACTTGTTATGGATTGAATGTGCTCTCCACAATTTTATATTGAAGCCCTAATCCCCAATGTGATAGTATTTGGAGAGGGGCCTTTGGGAAGTAATTAGGGTTAGACGAGGTCATAAAGGTGGAGCCTGGTCCAGTGGGATTTGTGCCCCTATCAGAAGAGACGCCAGAGCACGTTTTCTAATGTTTAGTGGCCACTGGAAAGTGTCTGTTCAAGTTTCTTGACTGTTTTTCCATTGTTTTTCCTGTCTTTTTCTTATTGACTTATAGATATTTTTAATAAAAATTATTTTTTCATTTCTATATCAGTCTCTGTGGCTTATCTTTTAATCTTACATAGTAATGTTTGATTAATAGAATTTGATAATTTTAATGTAATCAAATGTACCACTTTTCTCTCTTTTTGGGCTTCTAATTTTTACGTTATTTTAAGTCAATCCCTGCCTAAGCTAAGATCAAATATATTCTCATGTAATTTTCCAAGACTATTATAGCTTAGGTCTTTTAAATGATCGGTAATTTATTTTGGTCTATGGTCCAATTTTATTATCTCCCCAAGTAAATAAACAATCGTCACAGCACTCCTTACTGAGACATTCTTCCTTTCCCCACTGATCTGAGATGCCATGCATGGGCTTAATTCTGGGTTCCTTTTTATTTGTCTTTTTCTGTACCAATGCCTTGCAAATCTTCATATTAATACTTTATAATAATATCTGATATCCGGTAGGGCAAAACCTCCCACAGAAATGACAACTAAATTTTTCCAAAATTGAAGAAAGACATATGACCACATTTCAAGCAATCACATCATAGTGAAACCACAGGACAGAAAGTAAGAGAAAAGAAAACCTACCACAGAAAAACCACAGATTATCTTCAACAGAATGAGCCAGAACATTCTTACCAATCTCAATACAACCCGGAAATCATTGGGAAATGTCTTCAAAGTACTGATGAAAATAATTGTAAAATTAAATTCCATGCCAGAGGAAGAAGGAAGAAAGAGTTTCTTGCTATAAGAATAGATTAGAACCCAAGCAGCAAAGCTGCTGATTTCTTCCAGCCTTGTTGGAGGAGGAGGAGGAGGGGAGGGAGGGGAAGAAACAGCAAGAAGGTGGCCATCTATCTGCCAGGAGAGAGCTCCAACTAGAACCCAAACCACGCTGGCACCTTGAACTTGGACTTTCAGCTTCCAAAACTGTGAGCAAATAAGTTTCTGCTGTTTAAACCATCCAGGAGATGGTACTTTGCCACCTGAGCAAACTAACACACAGGGAAGATGGGCTTAGATGCTACTGCCAGGAAGAAATGAGTGCAGTGGGATGTCCCCCCTGAAAATGTATCTTGTGCTTTTATTTTGTGTGTTTTGTTTTGTTTTTGCTCCTTGGGTCATCTTTGAGAAAGCCAATCACCATTGGCAGGAACAAGGCTTCATTCCCCCCAGAGAAGTGGAGAATGTAGACTCTCTTGGGATAATCAAGGCCTAATCCAGAGAAAGGTAAGAAAACCTTTACTGCTGAGAGTGTTCTGGGGACTCTGAGAGGCAATTAAAGCCTGTGGATGAGGATCCAAAAATGAGGAGCTTCCCAGCCTCACTGTTGGTAGTCAAATCCCCCAAGGGGATAAAAAGGATGCTGGGCTATGGGGCCTCTTTTTTTCCTTCTTTTTATTTTATTGTTTAAAGTATTACAAATAGTAGTACATATGTCTCCTTTTTTCCCCATTGACCTTCCCACGGCCTCCTGTGGGGCCTCTTTTGATACAGCACTCCTGGGACAGCTGGTGCCTTGGCTACCAGTTTAAAATTAAACTGTGAACCTGGGAACTCAAGTGCAGGAACTCTCATCTTAGCTTTGTTCTGAGGAAGGGGCTTAGCTTCATGAAAGGATCCAGCTTCCTCAAAGCGTGACTTCAGCTCCATCTACCCTCACAGACCAGGGTCAGAACTATTCTTCCTTGGCCTTCAGATTTTATGGGACAGCTTCTGTAGTGACACCATGTGTTGAGGAGGATTGTGGCAGTAAGTGGCTGAGCTCGGCTTGGATACAGAAGTCAGATAGAGTTTCTCCATGAGACTGCGTATGCCCTTGGCATTCTTAGACATCGAAAGGGTAGGAGTAGACTCACGAATAAGACACTGAACTTCCTGCTTATCTGGCGTGTGGGAACTCAAGCTTATTTTAAAATTAGTTTAGAATATAACATAAATACATGTATCCCTGCAGTGGCCAAGTGTGGCTGACTACCATGCATGCCTGTGCTAGTGTGTGCATGTGAGCTGTAAGGAGATGCTCTGGGGAGACCTGAGGCCAAGTGGATGGTGGCTTGGGAAGGAGTCATGGCCTGTGTGTTACCTTTCAAAGGAACTGATGAAGAATTCTGTTCCCAAATGGTCAACATGCTGCTGAGCCTAAAACTAAAATGAGACAGAAAGTTACAAACTCATTTTTGTATTTTATCTTTTTGGCAATGTTCTCTTAATTCCTCTCTCAAGCTACCTTTTCAGGTAACATAAATGGGAGAAATATATAATACCTAACTCTGCAAAAGGGTGGAGTTATAGTTTTATTCTCCATTTGTGAGTCTCTGTGAAAATGAAATAGCTGAAGAGAGCAAATGGAATCAGGCAGGTATAAAATCTGGATATTAATGAACCATATTTATGTACCTAATTAAGTTTTAAAAAATGAAAATCAATTATGTTTTCTGGTATTAAGTGACTTGAACTAGAACTGAATTTCTTTTCTCACCTTCATGAACACAGTAGCACTTCCAAATCCAAATGAAGAAGATACTGGGTTTTTATCACAATTTCTATTAAGCTCTTTATTTTGGCATATTTTCACTTTCCTTCATTCCTCATCTAAATTTCACCCTCACTCCTAACTATTTATAAGAGAAGTTTTTCTATTGAACTCATTAGTATTCTGGTAATGTTTTAAAGATCCAGTTAAAAAGAGTATATAGATTTGAATTATATTATGGAGAATCTTATTAGACCAAAAAGTACATAATTTCTTATGCCTTCAAAATTAATTTTTTTCCAGGTTTTAAACTTATATATGTATCATATAAAACAAGACAAAACTAATCCTAATTATATTGAAAAGTACATAATTTCTTATGCCTTCAAAATTAATTTTCTTTCTCCAGGTTTTAAACTTATATATGTATCATGTAAAACAAAACAAAACTAATCCTAATTATATTAGAATTAATATTTAGGAAAACAAAATGGTGAGTACTTATTTGACTTTTTGTTACTACTTTTGATTTTCCACACTTTGAATACAAGAAGGTGTGTAAGAAAAATAATCTTATACTTGTAACTAAAATATTTGATACAAACCATCATGTTTCACAAATATGAAAAATATGTAAAATTTTTCTGGACATGACAAAATATAAAACAACATCAAAACAATCATGAGCTTGACTATTCACAGACATTTAAGGGTTCTGCAGATCAGCAGGTTAATATCTAATCTGCTATTTCTATTAAAAAACAAATTTTAGCTCTTGTCCAGGATTTATTAAATTGGCCAGTTTGTCCTTTCTTGTGAAGTGGTTCATATTTGCACATTGAAGTTTTAGCTCATAACATTGTTTGACAAAGAAAATGGCAATATTGAGCTTTCTGTGAAAAGGTAGATGACCTGTTAAAACAAAGAATAAGCAAAGAAATGCAAGCGATGAATTTTCTGCTCATTCTGAAGTTCATCTGCTTCCTAAGAAAATTCAGCCTTGCCTTTGTGGCTGGCACAGTGTCTTGTAGTTCTACGTTCGGGCTCAGTGACTGTATTTTAGCTCAGAAAGGCCAACTGTATGTAGTTAATTATTGGACTGTACATTAGTCTCATTTCTAACCAGGAAATGGTACTGGAAAATGTTTTCAGCATCCAACAAAGACATTTTTTTAATGTGGAACATTTTAAAATAAGACATTGTTTTCCAATTTAGCAGTTGTTTTAAAATATTTTCTTTGCTGAAATTTACTCTGTATATCACCATTAAGGATAAAGTATCTTAACCCTCCTCTTAGAGATTGTAATTTCTGGCGGCCTCCGATGTATCAATATATGTGTTTGATAAATAGGCTGGCGGTTTACTCCACATACTACATTTTACATATATTTTGCAGTGGAACTAAAACTGATCAACTCCAATGTTACTGACTGTTTCCTTGTTGGTCTCTCCCACTGGGTCCCAGGCTCCTTGAGACCAGGAACTGTGATGCAGTGGAACTAAAACTGATCAACTCCAATGTTACTGTTTCCTTGTTGGTCTCTCCCACTGGGTCCCAGACTCCTTGAGACCAGGAACTGTGGCTTTTATCCTATACAGTTCTGCCTAAAACAATCCCATCATTGTAGGCATACATTTGTGTGTGTTTTTTTCAAATGGTCACTGGATACTGTGAGGCATGAGGCATGGTGTCAAGGTTTTTATTTTAGTTCCTCCACAGCCTCAGGGCAACCTCATAGCATAGGCATATTGTTGCCCTCATCTTGCACCTGAGGACATGAAGGCATAAGGAAGACAGACCATGACAGAGTAAGTGGCAGAACCAGGCTTCAAACTCAGAAGTTCTGCCTTCACTTTCTCAAATACTGCTTTACAGCAATGACCTGGGTTGAAGGTAGATGAGAGAGAACAGTAGTGAAGATGACCCTACATGACAGAGTAAGTGGCAGAACCAGGCTTCAAACTCAGGCAGCCTGGTGTCAGAAGTTCTGCCTTCACTTTCTCAAATACTACTTTACAGCAATGACCTGGGGTGAAGGTAGATGAGAAAGAACAGTAGTGAAGATGACCCTAAAATGACAGAGTTAGGGGGACAATAGAATACAAATTCCCAAGTCTTTGAGCCGGGTCTGTGGAAGTTGCTTGCGTAGTTCCAGTCTTCATTCCTTCAATCACTGTCTTCTATTGCATGTGAGTTGTTGGCCATACCTCTGTGTTAGCATTGTGCATACAGTTATACTTTCTAGAGGCAGTTCAATAAGATTTGAAGTGCTCCAATCAGAAGTCCATACTCTAAGGGTGGTGAGCTAACAGTGGGAGGAGTCTACACTCCAGTGGCAAATACTTCAAATATTACTATCTAACTATGCCCCCAGAGGGTTGATTACGTAGCTTAAAGGATATTAGATTTTTTTTAAATATTGGTGAAATAAGTTGTGTTTATGCTACCTGGTTACAGGGAATGATTTATACAGAAAACTCTCTTATTGCTTGAAAAAGATATGGTAATCCAAATAGGAAACTAAAGGTGTGAGAGGTAAGTAATTGAGAGCAGAGGATTTAGAGCAGAGAGTTATCAGGTTAGAACCCTGTTCTAGGGAAAACAAGTTATAGAAGTAAAAGTTGGTGTCAGTGTACTTTCAAGAAGGAGCCACAGCTAGTATGTGTGTTTGATTGACAAGGAAACAAAAGCTAGGAAAGAGGATTCCTAGCCCTGGGTTCCAACCATGGTGTAATTTTTTCATGAAAATGGGTAACACTTTATTCCTGAATTCTCAATATTGTAGACACATGTCCATTTAATTTTAAATTTAAACTTAAGTTATATATGCAGCTCCTCCATCACACCACCCACATTTCAAGTGCTCAGTAGCCACGTGGGGCTCGTGGCTACCATACTGGAGAGCAGAGATCACAGTACATTTTCATGACCACAGAGAGAGACATCTGTTGGACAACCCTGCTTCACATCGATCACTTCCGAGATCTCTTGATTTGAAGCATAAGGTAGCTCTGATCTCCTCATTGCTCATTGGTATGTATGGGTCTCGTAAATGACTGACTGGGATATACGTGTCCTTGTATGGTGGGTTCCAGGTATTATCTATGGCAGTGATGGCAAACCTATGACCCGCATGTCAGAGGTGACGCGCGAAAGGTAAGCAAGCAGGACATCTCTGGAAACACCAATGCTGCCATGATTTCCCCCATGCCATTGTTGTTGAGGAGAAGACACTTTTATGTCACAATGGCCCTAATCATGCCTGTGTCTGCAAGTCTTCAGCCAGCAGAAACCCTCGATCCTAAGTCCACTCAGTCTGTGTTAGGGTGGCTTACAGGTCACTAAAGGCACTAACTCTTGGTGCTGCTCTCAGCATTGTTCACCACCTGTTTCTATGGCTCCAGGTCCTGGATGAATTACTAATGTTTCCTCTTTGATGTCAGACACATGGAAATAATTCAAATATTGGAATCCCTGGAAGAATGAATATTAAAGGTGTCCATAAACCTGGATGGATGGAATATATTCTGACGACGATTTGTGGCATCTTTTGTTCTCATTAAAATTCGCCCCCTTTGTTTCAATTCCCTGCACAGCACTAGTAATACTTTTCCTCTATCTGTTTGGCAATCAGACATATCTGCTGTTCCTCAGCAAGGTCTGTGAGCATCCACACTAAGTACAATAGATAAAGATGACAAGTAGCCTCAGGTCTGTTCCGATCAGGCTTCTTCACCAAATATGTCAAGATCAGGTCAAGATTTATTAGCAAATTATTTTTCTAAAAACTTAATTTTCAGAGCTTGTGGGATTTCGGAATTGTAGAGAAGGGATTGCTGGCCAGTACAGCTTATTCTGATTTCTATTGAAATGTCTCCTCCTCTAATAATCCTTCTCTGACCATCCATACTAGGTTAGGACTACATTTAAAAAGTCAGCCCAGCCTGGCCAGTGTGGCTCAATGGTTGAGCATTGACCTATGAACCAGGAGGTCACTGTTCCGATTCCCGGTCAGGGAATTGCAGGCTTGATCCCCAGTGGAGGGCATGCAGGAGGCAGATGATCAATGATTCTCTCTCATCATTGATGTTTCTACGTCTCTCTCCCTCTCCCTTCCTATCTGAAATCAATAAAAATATATTTTTAAAAAGTGAGCTTAAACTTTTTTTTTCATAGCTTATCACAGTGCAAGTTCTTGGAAGGCAGGAAATCTGTCTCTTTTGTTTCCTGCTCTAGCCCTAGTACCAAGTTCATTGATGGCAAATTGTAAGCACTCAATAAAATAAATAGTTGGTGAGTGGATGAGGAAATGAATGGTGTTAGATAAATTCCTGTTCAGGCTCCTAGAAGTAGCCTGTTTCTTCCAGTAGCTTTCTACCCTTTGTTATCTGCAGCAAGGATTGCTATATGCTAATTGATACCTGCTTATTCCAGCTCATGGAAACACAGCTAGCCTTCATTTCCAGCCTCTCTTGCAGTTAGGTTTGGCCATGTGATAGAATCCAATGAAATGCGGGCAGGAGACATGCATGTCCCTTCCACACCCACCCCATAGAATTCCCATGTGACCTCCACATGCTCTTCTCCTCCTTCCACGGGCCAAATGCCAAGGCTCCAATAAAGATCGGCGAGGCTTTAGAGCAGCGGTTCTCAACCTTCCCAATGCCGCGACCCTTTAATACAGTTCCTCATGTTGTGGTGACCCCCAACCATAAAATTATTTTCGTTGCTACTTCATAACTGTAATTTTGCTACTGTTATGAATCGTAATGTAAATATCTGATATGCAGGATGTATTTTCACTGTTACAAATTGAACATAATTAAAGCATAGTGATTAATCACAAAAACAATATGTAATTATATATGTGTTTTCCGATGGTCTTAGGCGACCCCTGTGAAAGGGTTGTTCGACCCCCAAAGGGGTCGTGACCCACAGGTTGAGAACCACTGCTCTAGAGGCATGCAGAGCCGCAAGATAGAAAAACGGCCCTAGGGGGCCTATGTTAGTTTGCTAGGGCTGCCATACCAAGTGCCACAAACTGAGTGGCTTAAACAACAGAAATTAATTGTCTCACAGCTCTAGAGGCCAGAAACCTAGGATCAAGGTGTCGGCAAGGTGAATATCTTCGGAGGCTGCAAAGGATCTGTTCTATGACTTTCTCTTGGCTTGTAGGTGGCTGCCTACATGTTCCATGGCATTCTTCCTGTATGTGTACCTGTGTCCAATTTTATAAAGATTCCAGTCCTATTGAGTTAGAGGCCCTACAAATCATATCTAATTACATTTGCAACAGTCCTATTTTCAAATAAAGTTATATTCTGAGATCCTAGGGCTTAGGACTTCAACATATGAATTTTATCAAACCATAATGTTACCAAAGAAAATTGTGAGTGGTCTTTCTCTGTTGTTAGTGGGAGTGGGGTTCTTGGGGTACCACTGGAATAAGCATTTCCGGAGGCTCGCCATGGGAGGATGAGAGATGGTAGAAACTTTATTTTCATGAAATTACATCCCTCAGTTTCTGAAGTCACGTTTCCCTTAGTCCAGTCCTGGAATATGTGCAGCTGGGGCTTCAGCAGAGTCAGAAACAAAGCCGGTGTTTCTGTTCCATGTTGGAATTGGGTCTGGTTTAGCATCAGGCTGGTTGCAGTCCATTAGTCCATTGTGTGTGGGGTCCACATGGCTGTGAGCCATGTGGGTGAATGCAGGGGAGCCAAGAGAGCGCGCCCCCTGCAACAAGAGTCCCAAGAGTCCCATCAGGCTGGTTGCAGTCCATTAGTCCATTGTGTGTGAATGCAGAGGAGCCAAGAGAGCGTGTCCCCTGCAACAAGAGTCCCAAGAGTCTGGAAAACACAAGAGAGAGAACTTCTTTGTTGAGGGGATTAAATATCTCAAATCTTCCTGTGCTTGCCGTGGCCACGCCTACTCTGGCCAATGGCCTGGTCCCAGGTGTGACTAACAAGAAGTACCTTCCCCATGTCACTCAGACTAAACTGGGCACGCATGTATACTCCCCCTGTTCACTCGCTTCCCCCAGGGATCTGTGCGGAACAGACCGGTGGTTTCCTGGGAAGTGTTAAACTGCAGCTTCCTGGCAAAGCTGCACAAGTCGCATGCCCATCATATTTGGCCTTCCCCTTGCTCCTTTCCTGTCACCAATAACCAGTTTACTTACAACAGCATCAATAACAGACCACATGGAAGGTCACCTGCCAAAGAACACCTGCCTTAGACTTTGTGTGAGACACTCTGTGTTAAGTTACCTCTCATAGCAGGTAGTGTCTCTTCACCGTAACTAAGATACCGTCCAGTCACACTAACCTTGGCCTTGAAAGCTACAAAGAAAATAATCTACCTATATATTATGCTTTTTGGAAAAGTATTTTAAAAATACTTAAAATTGTCTCTCAGCCTCCAGACTTGCAATTCTGTCTGGACTTCCAATATTTGATTGCTCCATTGGATGGGTCATTGTCTGGAGAGAGTCACTTTCAGTCACGTGGTAAGAAGAGGACAGGTCTTGATGTCAGATGATCTGGGCTTCAGTCTGGCTCTAAAAAACAGCATGACCTTAAAGCAAATCATGTTTTTCTCTAAGCCTTTGTTTATTCATCTGCAGAAAAAAGACAATACTTCCCTCCTGGGATTTCTGGGAGGATTAATCAGATTAAATTAATCTTCACAATTAACACAGTCTGGCATGGACTGTGTAATATGAAATATGATTTTTTAAAGAGTGAACCGACAGATTTCTTTTTAAAAAAATCCTCATCCAAGAATTTATTTATTGATTTTAGAGAGAGGATGGAAGAGAGGGGCGGTGGGGGCGGGGTTCTGAGCAACTGGAGAGCAGGTTTTGACTGTGACTTTCCAGACAGACTGGGGATTGCCAATTCCAACACTTACTCAGAGCTTGAAAGGGGGATCCTTTTGGAAACCTTGTGGTCAATTAAACCCATCAAGCCTTACATTCTTCTTCCTTTAATTACCTGAGGTAGACGCCTCTGTGGCTTTTGTGCTCATCCCCACTTTACATTTTCCTTCCTCTTCCCTGCACAACCCCCTCCCCTCCTGCTCCTTTTTCCCCTCTTCATTTTTTCCTCTGTACCATATGGAACTTCTACACCATGGAAAATATACTTCCCGCCTCTAGTCCATAGCCTGATTGAAACCTGGCTCTCCCTGGACCAACATGTCTCTTGCAATTGTTCATTCCCGTCCACAGCCATACCCCAGGGGAGGTGGGTCAGGCACCAAGCACTCCCCACCCCGTGCCACTTCCAGGTCATCGCTCCTCTGCCACAGTGTAAGAAACCTGGCTCCTGGGAAGGCTTCCGCCATCTGGATCTGCTTTCAATTGCATCCTTAATTGCTCCACAAATGGTAGAAAGGACTAATTTTAGCATTTCTCTCATTTACCAAGTCATAAATGTTGCAGCATGCATTAACCCCCTTTAGTTTAGGTTGGGAATTCTTGCTCTGCCCCTTACTAGCTCTTTGAACTTTGGAAACGTATTTAACCTTTCAGAGTTTCAATATCTTTATCCAGAAAATGGGGATAAAAATGCCTACCCAAGGGTATTGCTGTGAATTGAGTGACACATGTGTGAAATCATTCTAGTAGGCATAAAATGTGAATTTAAATAGAAATGTCTTCAATAGTGTGACTATAATTCATCCTGAGGTAATTAGGAGTTAGCTATAGCTATTTTCTTAATATTAAAAACTATTTGTTAAACCTATTCTATATGATATGGCAATGGTAGATATATGTCATTATATGGTATACTTGTTAAAACCAGAGAGTGTATCTTTTGGGTTCCTGTGGAGGGGATGGCCCCACACATCCAAGCAATGCTCCAGACACCAGCTCCGTGTCCTACAATTCAACCCAATTTTGACACTATCTACCTAGAGACAGCATCAGGTTCCACAGGGTAAGGGTTTGGTCCTACAAGAATGCCCCCTTCCTCTACTTCAGATAGCAGTTGCAAGCCCAGGTGGTTACCTGTGCTTCTGACTAATGAGCTACAGGTTGGAGGCTCCCATTATCTCCTCCTGTGGCTTGATTAGTTTGCTAGAGTGGTCACAGGACTCGGAAAAAAAATACAACCCAGGAGCAGTCAAATGGAAGAGATGCATAGGGCAAAGGGTATGGGGCAAGAGTGTGAGGCTTCCATGCCCTTTTCAGAAATGCCACTCTCCCCAAATTTCTATATGTTCACCAACCTGGAAGCTGCCTGAACTCCATCCTTTAGTTTTTTTTCTGGAAGCTTCATTATTTAGGTGTGAATGATTAACTCATTGGCCAATGACCATTGATTCAACCTTCAGTTCCTTTCCGCTTCCCAGGGGTTAGAAGGTGGGACTAAAAATTTCAACCCTGTAGTCACAGGTTGGCTTCCTTGGCAACCAGGTATCATCCTTAGGTGCTTTTCAAAAGTCATCCATTAGCATAACAGAAGACAACTTAATCATTCTTAACACTTTGGAAATTCCATGGGGTTTGAGACCTTTGCATCAGTAACAGTGGACAAAGACAAATACTGTATAGTATATATTTCTTATTATAAATCACAATATTACAGTATATAAAGAGTAAACCCTAAAGCGAACTATGGATTTTATTTTTAGTTAATAATAACGTATGGATATTGGCTCATCAATTGTAACAAATGTACCACATTAATGCAAGATATTAATAATAGGAAAAACTGGGGGGGGGAGGGAAAGGAGTATATGAGAACTGTACTTTCCACTTAATTAGTGTGTAAACCTGAAACTGCTCAAAAAGTAATCTATTAATTACAAAAATACTTTACTTATATGAAGCAGGTGTATCCAGGAGTTGATAATTATTGAAGCTGATGATGGGTACATGTGGTTCATTGCACATCTTTATTTCTAAATTTTCCACAATAATAAAGTTTTCAAAAGCACTTGTTTAAACTGAGTCTCTTCGTTAAAGGAAGATATTGGACATCTCCAAATATCAAGGTATTAATTTTAATTAATGTAATACTTAACGATGATTTATTAATCATCAAACTCAGTGTCAGACTGAGCCACTTTGAGACATGATGAATCCCTCCTTCAAGGAGTTTAAACTTACTGCGGAGGCAGGAGGACTACTTGTGAAATGAGTGAGTGACACCAGAAAACAAAAGAGTAGAGAACTTAATTCCCTGGTACAGAATGCAAGTTCTATGAGAAGTTTGGAGTAAACAAAATAGAAGGTCTACCAATAAATCTAATGTTTCTAAGCTTCTGAACATCAGAAGATTGCCCGGCAAAATACATGGACTTCTGGCTGACTTTGAGGCATAGGTCATTACATTCTGTTCAACCTGAATTTTCTTTTAATCCCAAAGTAAAGAACAGATGATGACAAAACCACTTAGTAAGATCTCATTCTTGAACTGAAAGTAAGGAAAAGCTGAGACAAAGTTGGAAAAGCACGCTTTAAGGGTTTCACTGTGCCCAAAGTTGGGCTGTCTTCTGAGCAGAGCGGAGCCCCAAGCATGGAGTTATTGATGAAATGATCATTCAGGTGTTTGGGGACCTTAGAGTATTAGTGTGGGTTCTGTGAAGAGTTCAGATAAGGAGACCAATTTCATTTTAGACAAATTTAAAATAAAATAAAAATGTGTCTATGTGCATACATACATTATAAACCTTTTGCTCTTTGTAAAATTTATTGAGACCTGCTAGGGCACTTAGAATATAGTCTGCCTTATTGGAGAATTAAATGATGGTTCTGCATGAGATTCTAATGTTGATTCCCACAGAATTCATATAGTAAGTGATTTATCAAAAAAAGAGAAAAGATTGTATATTCAGATTTTCACAGAAAGCTCTTAAATTATAAGACCTTGGGAACCAGGAGCATTGGGACTCTGTGTAGGACTGTTTGTTATTCTAAAATTAGATGTCAAATCAAATTTCCTGAGACACAAAGTCCAGGGGGTTGTAAATTTCAAATTTTAGCAGCTTGTGCAGCACAGAGGTATCTTGTAATGACTTTTAATTTAGGTCTTGGAAAAGGAGAGTGGGGTTTAGGGTCTAATTAGTCTTCCTCTTTTTTTTTTTTTTTTTTTTTTTTTTTTTTTACCTTGTGGAGTCTTTTGAATAGTAAACAGACTTTCGAGGATGCAGAAGAATATCTCTACTGTGGAGTTGCTTTCTCTGACTTCCTTCCCAGGGGAGCTGCTAAATCATTCCCCGTGTTCCTAACTGCTGCCAATTCCTCGAAATTTCCCTGGTTTTAAGAAACAAATCCAAGAAATCATAGCTTTTATCTGGAGAGAGAAAGAAAGGTATTTGTGCTGAGCTCACTTAAAACAAAGACATCGTAGCAGCCATGTATAGAACACAGAACACCAGGATTGGTGCATGCCTGCAACCAAGGGGTTACCTCTGTTTTCAGAAGAAAAAAATGAAGGTCAATTTGTGAAGTGCTGCAGGACACACAGCTAGGACATGGCTAAGGATCTGAATCTAGATTTGTCTCACCCCAGAAACCTTGGCTTCTCATCATGATGCTTTTATAATTTTAGTTTGTTGACTCTGGATCAACAATTCAAGCAGAGGAGAAAAGATGAGGTTCTTAACTCATTCCCTGAAGTCATTCAAATCATTATTAAAAAGATCATCAGTACACAAAGCAGAGACGTCAGCCCTCCTTAGGATCATTGGAGGGAAAGGCTCTTGTGTTCTAAAATATCCTCCCTTCCCCCAATCTACAAAAGTGCTATTCATGTACATTATCGGAAATTCCACCATGACATTTTCAATCCTTTGCTTTAAATATTTCTTGTTCTTAGTTTTTTAAAAGGAAAATATATCCAAGGAAGGGATGGCATAGTAATCATTAAGACGAGAGTCTTAATTGTCAGGTGATTACATACCATGTCCTTTGTCAGAAGGGACTAGAGCAGTGATGGCGAACCTATGGCGCGCGTGTCAGAGGTGACGCGCGAACTCATTTTTTTGGTTGATTTTTCTTTGTTAAATGGCATTTAAATATATAAAATAAATATCAAAAATATAAATCTTTGTTTTACTATGGTTGCAAATATCAAAAAATTTCTATATGTGATATGGCACCAGAGTTAAGTTAGGGTTTTTCAAAATGCTGACACGCCGAGCTCAAAAGGTTCGCCATCACTGGACTAGAGTATTTCAACCTAATAGAAAAGGAAAGATATGCTGTTTGGGTTCACACCCTGGGGTTGTGGATTGCTTAAGGTACAGGGATAAGGCAGAAAATTAGTAACAGAGAAGAGGTTAGCAAACTAGTTCTGGCATGAAAACACACATTGCTTGTTCATTGGCACAGGTCTTCACATTTTTAGAAAAAGCCCTTCGTATTGGCTTAGCCTTACACTGAAATAAGGGTGCAATGACATTTTGTCCTGAAATCCCAGTGAGTGATGCTGGGTACCAGCTCCTGCAGTCAGCTCCCGAGAGAAAGGGCTGGGTGTGCAGCAAGCTCCTGCTGCCCACACACCACGCTGAGTGCTTCACAGGCCCCACCACATTCACCTTCACAGCGACCCCGAAAGAGAGGCTATTAGACTGCCCTGCAATTAATAGTAGCCATAACCCTCTTTAATTTCAAAAAGAGACAAAAGCCAATTATTTATTATGTACAGATCAGTTACAGACAAAACAATAAAATAAAACCAGTGTTAGTTTGGGCATCACTGGCATATGAAAAAAAATACTGAATTTTAAACAACAAAAAACTGGTTTCAAGCCCTGTGTTTGCCATTACCAAGTTGTTTGACTCTAAACGAGGCATCTTACTTTAAGCCTTGGTGTCCTTATCTATAAAAGGGAGAGATATTAATAACTTATCTGACCTAACGTGCAGGGCTTTCCGATGAAGTTGCTAGTTCAGTGTATTTGGAGTAATGTTTTATCACTGGCACCCAGGAAAAGAGGCTCTAAGGGGGAGGCAGATTGTGAATCCTCCGAAAAAGTACTTACCTAGTCTAGCTCACAATTTTGCTCAACAACAGCTCTTTCCCCTTAATAACTTCTTCATCTCATTCTTATGGTTTCTTACACAGCTCTGTCAGATTTCTATAAAACTGTCACAAATATATATTTTTAAATATCTTACATTCTTAGTGTTGTTGACCCTGAGAAGGAATACACCTGCCAAAAATAGCTCCTTGTGGTTAACGGGGCCCAAATTCATCATCAGAGTCTAGCAACCATTGTGTGCAGGTATCTCTCACACACTATTTCTCACACGCCGTGTTTCCAGGAAAAGCCACAGACTGAACTGTCAAGCCTCTTGCACTGTGTTCCTGCCATCTGTGCCAAACCTTATAAAGAAGTTCCTGGAATTATATTTTAACCCAGTGGTTCTCAACCTTCTGGCCCTTTAAATACAGTTCCTCATGTTGTGACCCAACCATAGAATTATTTTTGTTGCTACTTCATAACTGTAATGTTGCTACTGTTATGAATCGTAATGTAAATATCTGATATGCAGGATGGTCTTAGGCAACCCCTGTGAAAGGGTCGTTTGACCGCCAAAGGGGTCTCGACCCGCGACCCACAGGTTGAGAACCGCTGCCCAGTGGACTGAGTCCTGCCCCATCCAATCAGAGCTGTGCAGCTATATCTTGGTTACATCTTTATTGACCAATCAGAGTAGCTTAATAATTACCAATCTGGAGGCGTGATTCCAACCAATCATGACAGTGCTTTTGGGACTATTCAACCTGTGCAAATCTGGATTCCTCATTTGCATAGAAGTGGATGAAGTCAGGGACCATGGCAAGCACTTCCTCTGTATAAGTTGGCCTCCCCTTTGTCTCAGGGAAGCGCACTTTTGGTTTCCACCAGGGGCTGTGTTTCCCTGATTGCAAACTGTTCATCTGAATAAAGTTTCTTTTCCCACACTGCCTTCCCCCCTCCAGATTGGGGACTCCTGCTGACATTAGATTGGTGGCAGTGAGCTTTTGCTGACACTATTAAGATATCTGAAGTGTCTGTGACATATACATACACAATCTGAAAATGACAGTATCTTTGAAATAGCTGGAGGGAACATCAAGTAAACACAAGCAGAACACCTGCGAATAGAAAACAAAACCATTCATTCCAGTAGACTGAGTAACTTGATTGCACTGCATATCTTGATTCCCCACAAAATAAAAAATGGGCAAAAACAGAGGAGATAAGAGAGGTTGCAAGGAGATCTGAATGGCAGGCATTCCTGGCACAGAACACTCGACATTTGGTGAGATTTAGAAATAATACTGAGATTCTCTGGTCCTGAACAGTTAAGGTTTAAAGCTCAAATCTCCTCTACATCTTCCCTGTGGCTAAATGGAGAGATAAGTTTGTCTGGAATATTTCCATAATGGTTTCCCAAGGCAAGCTACTCTTCGTAGGAGGTCAAGGTGGCCAGTGACATGAAGTTGCCCCCTTGAATCTAGACCTGGCAGTCCTAAAAGGCAGTGTAGAATGTAAACATGTAACTATAAATAGCAATCTTTTTTAAAATATATTTTTATTGATTTCAGAGAGGAAGAAAGAGGCAGAGAGAGATAGAAACATCATTGATGAAAAAGAATCATCAATTGCCTGCCTCCTGCACACCCCATATTGGGGATTGAGCCAGCAACCTGGGCGTGTGCCCTGACTGGGAATCTGACCGGGAATCAAACCACTGAGCCATACCAGCCAGGCTAAGCAGCAATCTTGGTGTCGTACAGGGCTGCAGTCATCTGAGGCTTAACTAGGGCTGAATGATTTGATTTCCAAACTCACTCCCAGGGAAGTGGCTCATATTCCAACAAGTTCAGTATGGGCTGACTCTTAAAAGAAGTGTGGGAAGGTAAGTAAGACATTTAATTTAAGAGGAACATGGCACTCCCAGCTTCCCCACCCCAACACTTTTGAGTATTATGTTGGGGATAGAATTATGACTTAGGAGTTCTCTGAAATGCAGTGTCTTGCTGGAGTTTACATAGGGTTCATACTATGTCCTTCATTGCTTGAAGGAAGAAGCCTCAATGTCTGTGATCATTGGTAAGAAAACCTAATGCCCTGCCTAACCAAACGGAAGACTAGGAAATAGAAGAGCAAGCTTATATCAAGTGTTCAAATTAGAGGGAGGATTTCAACAAAATACATAAAAGCACCAAAGGATGAATGGTGCAGGGTGAGAACCAATCTTTGCAGGAAGGAACTGCTCACCTGGGTGAACTAGATGAGCCCCTCTAGGAAACTACCTTTCCAGAGAGCGAAGCATAACCCCTGGAAGTATTAATGTGGCTTTGGTTAAGGAGACTATTCAGAGTTCCCACCATTATAATCACCAGGCTTTGAATCTGCAGGGAAAAATACACTCTGAGCAGCGTTGTTTTGAATGCCCAGGGACGTAGCTTGCTTTTGAAGGAGGCTTGGGACAATTTGGGTCACCAAGGTGTAGAGAATAATCCAACTGGCAGAGGAGAACTCCCAGGGAAGGAAGACTCTCAGGGATGCTTTGAACGCATTGAACACAACTGCCTCAATTGTTGGACGCAACAATGAAATGGAGCTCTAAAAATGCTGACTTTCCAAAGTTTCTAGAGAAAAGA
>NW_005364914.1:430314-440356 GCF_000412655.1 Myotis brandtii | reverse complement strand
GGGGGGGGGGGGGGGGAGAAGCATGTTTTCTTAAAAGAATCAATACCTGTTTTTACTAGTAACAAAATGAAATGGCTTGCTTTTGAAAGGCTAAAAGCCTCCCAGAAAAAGAGGCTGGTATTTCTTTATTTGCATCAAGCCAGACATTAAGGCAGCATATCACTGAAGAAAACTACCAGAAGGATGGAATACCAAGCTGGAAAACAATGACGTTCTTCTACCTGTAGCCTCTGTGGAGGATTTTGAACAAGTTCATTGAGAGTTGTTAGTTAGCGTCAGTTCTCTTCCACACCTCTTAGTTAAGGACACTGGTAAGTATTTAGGGTTTAGATTCTCTTACAAACCTTCCTTTTCCTTATTGATTTTTTTAAAGATATATTTTATTGATTCTTTACAGAGTGGAAGGGAAAGGGATAGAGAGTCAGAAACATCGATGAGAGAGAAACATTGATCAGCTGCCTCCTGCACACCTCCTACTGGGGATGTGCCCACAACCAAGGTACATGCCCTTGACAGGAAATGAACCTGGGACCTTTCAGTCCGCAGGCCGACGCTCTATCCACTGAGCCAAATCGGTTAGGGCTCCTTGTTGATTTTCACATGAAACCCAGTTTCACTAATAACGTGGTCAATGTTGACATACTTTACAGTTAGCACCAAATAGACGTTACTAACTCTTTTGCTCAAATTGGTAGAGAGCTAATGGCAATGGTTTGGCCCCTAGAAAATATATTCAATATGATATCTTATCTTCCATTAAGATATTCTGATCTATACTATTGTCCAGTATTCACTTTATACCATTGACTAGATCAAAATACTTCACTTTTTTTTACTGCTTAGCTATTTCCTGAATATGTTTTTATTTTGTTTAAAAATAATCTTGAAAGTTCACATATAGAAAATATAATGATTTACATATTAAAACACAAAGTTTAGCTTGGCTGGCATGGCTCAGTGGATTGAGTGTTAACCCATGCAGCAAGTGGTCACTGGTTTGATTCCCAGTCAGGGCACATGCCCGGATTGTGGGCTCCAATGCAGCAGGCAACCGATCGATGTTTTTCTCTATTCCTCCTCCTCCCTTCCTCTCTCTCTAAAAAATCAATAAGAACACATTAAAAAAAACCCCCACAAAGTTTATAGTAAAATAAAAAAGCATTAGAAATATTTTACTGGGTCATTTATTATAATTACTGTGTACAAAAACATAAGGAAAAATAAAACTTTCTATGATATCACCATTCAAAGATAACTACTGTTAACAATTGAGTGTATTTCCACCCAGTTTTTCCATCATGTTTGTATGTGCTGAAACCATATGTCTGAATCTCACTTCATTCTGCATCATTCTTATTGTTATATGTATCATAAGTATTTTCCATGTCATTCATTTTTCACAAAATAAAGTTATATGTCATTTCTCAGTATAGATTTAAAATAAATTATTTACTCCTTTTATTGAAAGACTAGAGGCCCAGGGTCCCTTAGCTTGGACTGCACCCTCGCACAGTCCTGGAGCCCTCAGGGGATGTCCTACTGATGGCTTAGGCCCCTTCCCTATGGAGTCTGGCCTCCCTTTGCAGGAGGCAACCGGGTGGCTGATCAGGGGATGGTGCTGGCTGGCGTAGCCCCACCCCTCCCCATTGCCCCTCCACTGCTGCATTGCCATCCCCTCCCTCTGTTCGCTGGCATGCACCTTGGCTGGCCTGGCGCTGCCTGCTTGCTGGCCCCGCCCCCCACTGACTAGTCATTTCGACCATTCAGTCAATTTGCATATTACGCTTCTATTATATAAGATATAGAATTTCTCTCTATAATAATGAAGCAATTACATTTTTTTTGGGGGGGGGTGTATCATTTCCTAAACAAACTTTCCCAGGAGTAAAAGTACAAGCCCAAAAGATGTGATCATTTTTCAGGGTTATAATCCACATTACCACCTTGCATTCTCTTCATCAGCACTGAGAGAATGTCTCTGTTCTCACTCCCAAGAAGTTTGAGAGTGTGTTTCACTAAATTCCTATATTCTCACCCAGATATTCAAATATTGTCTCTTTTTTCCTTTCCTTTTCTTTATTCTTAAAACTCATTTTAAGTGTCTCATGGATGCTTTGCACTTCTTTGGTTACAGGTGCAGTTAAACATTTTTTTGTCAGATTTATTAGCAATTTATAGTCTCCTTTTGAAAATATTTTCTCTAGTTTACTTTTGAAATAGCCTTTTTGTGACTTTTCCTTTTGGCTGATGTCAAAACATTTCCAGGACCAGTTTCAATAAATTTATACGTTTTCTTTTCATATGGTAAAATCCCACTTGAGACCAGAAGCAACAATTTCTCAAAAGTTACTTTTGTTCTAAAGGTCCACACCAGAACATTTGGTTTGATGATACTGTAAATTTGGCAGGACAATTGTATAGCTATAGTTATAAATTTGTATACGGCATCATGAGTCATGTGCCTCTTGATACCTAACTTCCTATTTAAAACTGCAATCTGGACCCTGTCCTCCCACATTTCTGATCTCCCTTAGTCCACTTTCCCCCCCATAATAATTATTACCTAACACTCTATTTAATTACTTATTTTTTATGTTTATTGTCAGTCTCCTTATTTTGAAGTAATATTTAAAATCAAAATTACATGTTTTAAATATTACATCTTAAGAGAGTGTCCTAAAAATCAACTTGGCTGTGAATATTGGGAAAATCCTAGCCACAGGTCATAACTTTCCTGTGTGCCAAAATAAGTTGGCCGCGAAATCCTGGATAAAATTCAGACCTATAGGATGAGACTTTTTCTTTGGCACAGAATTGGCTGTACAAGAAATTGTTCAAAGACTATGAAAGAGAAAACTGTCAATGAAGAAAAATGATTTTTTTTGCTTACGGAAATAGAGCTTGTTCCCCAAATGGGGCTTATATATTCAAAAGGTAAGCCAAGTCACGTTGCTCCTCTCCCAGGCCCTCCGTTTCACCCCTTGCCCCAGCCTGCAGACGCAGTCACCTCCTCTCTCCTTCCCGCTTCCCCATCCCCTTCATTCACTCTGCTCCAACCACGCTGGCCTCTGGGCTGCTCCTGGAACAAGCTAAGCAAACTCTTACCTGGGCTCTGGCCTTTGCATGACCCGTTTTCTGGCTGGGCCTTCTTCCCCTGGACATCCTGGGGAGGAACACTTGATTACTCTGTTTTATACTCGTTCAAATGTCACCTTTGCAGTGAGGCTCACCTAACTTCCTTATTGAAAACTGCAACCTGGACCCTGTCCTCCCACATTTCTGATCCCCTTACGCTACTCTACTTCTTCCCCATAATAATTATTACCTAACACTAGATGCAATTACTTATTTTTTATGTTTATTGCTGCTCTCCTGGTTAGATTATACATTCCAATAAGGCAGCAGTCTTTGTCACCTATGAGTATCCTAAGACTTAGAACAGTGCCTGGTAAATAGTAGGCATTCAAACAATGCTTGTGGGATGAATAACAAATATTTTGAAAGAAAAAGACAGATAAAGAGTGTGCCTTGGTTGGCATTTGATTGGGTCTGCAGAAGTGTATGACCTAAGTTCATCTTATGCACCATTTTGATCATATAGTTCATCTTGCTTATTCATTGATTGGACACACAGCTATCAGCCATGGACTATGTATCAGCTCTGTGCTAGCCACGGGAGATATGAGAGAGAAAATATAATCTCTATCTTCTATGACTGTGTAAACTAGCAGCACCTGCGAGGGCATCCCACCCAGTCTCCCGTGCTGGTCAGGGAAGACTGAGAGTGAAAATGGAGGCCTGAAGCAGGAAGAGGCCAGAGCAGGGCCCCGGAGAGTGTGCAGCGGCACTCCAGGTGCAGGCGTGAGCACGTCCAAGGTTCTGGCGGGACGTGGCTCCGGCTCACCCTAAATACTGTGCTAAGGAATTTGGACTTGGTCCTAGAGCAGTGGGGAGTCGTGGACACACTGAAATACGGCAGAGTATAATACAGACAGATTGACACCTCAGAAAGATCCCCATGTCCTCTGACTCTCAAGGTGTGTTAAACAAGCATTTAATGAGTGCTTTCTATAATTAAAGTGCTTTTCCTTTGTGCTTTGGGGAAAAGCAGAACAGTATGTCTAGGAAAAAAAAATTGCGAACTATATTGATAAATGATGTTTTAAGTATAAAAAGAAGATGTATTAAAAGAGTTTGTTTTTTTCCAGTCAGTTGCCATATGTTTATGTTGAAAAGGATAGGAAAATCCTTTTAAATTTAATGAAGTAATTATATTTCTTTTTAAAATTATTTCTTTTCTAAATCATTCAATTAAACAATTTAAAGAAATTCAATTTTATTTAGCTTTTAAAATTAAAAACTAACAAATGCTCAGAAAGCTGGCTGAGAAGGAAAGGGACTGCTGCTGCTTCAGAAATGTGTAGCAGGAGCATGCACAATGTGTGTTCTGGGAGCGTGTGGCTAGAATGTACAAAGAGGCAAAGCTCTGTTCTTTATAAACCCCCGGCCTGCTCTGCCGTGGAAGGATAACCACCCGTCATGGGGTCACTGGTGTCATATGCTGCTGTGGGTGTGGCTGAGGTTTGAAGACCTACCCCATGCTACACTTTCCTATGTCCAACCTCGGGGGTCACGAGAGTCCTGGCACTGGCCTCCATAAAACGTCTCCGGGCCAGAATATTCTGCTATGCCCTCCACCACCTTCTGATGTTGCATGATATTCAGTCACTTCTGGGATTTCATATCAGAGAGTTAGAGGCTGTGAGGAGATGAAAGACATTTCCGTAAGAGTTTGTGTTCCTTGAAGTTAGGTTTTTACATTCTTAATTGAGTCTATCTGTTCAAAGGCTGTCAAATTCAAAACAGTGCTACTGATTCTGCAAGACAGAGATTTTATCATGTTCATCCAGCATAAGACTAAGTTATTTGAGGTCTGTTTTTGTATTTCTGGGGTGTTTTCCAACACTAAGTAATTCTTCAATTCTCAGCAGACACCTACTGCGTGTCCTGCAAATTTAACTTAATTCTGAGACCATCTACCCAGAGATAGTGTCAGAGCCCAGAGGTTAAGAGCTTAATTTCCAGAAGGTTTTTCCCTTTCTGATGACTCTAAGCCACTTCATTAGTGTAAATTCAGGTGTACTTCAAAGGGACTGATTTTAGGAGCTCTGCTAAGAAATATGGGACAAAGACCAACATATTTCTTATTATGCCACAGTATTATTTTCTTTTTAAAAAATATAGCAATGGTTGCCCTGGCTGGTTTTGCTCAGTGGTTACATCATCAGCCCACACACCAAAGGCTGGCCCATACCCGGTCGAGGGCATGTACCTGGGTTACAGGTTGGATCCTGGGCCCCAATCATGACATGTGCAAAAGATAATCAATTGATTTGTCTCTCTCACATCGATGTTTCTCTCTCTCTCTCTCTTTCTCTCTCTCTCTCTCCTCCTTCACCCTCCCTTACACTCTCTCTAAAAATCAATGGGAAAAATATCTTCAGGTGAGGATTAATAACATCAACAAAATTTAAGCAAAAATAGCAATACTTAAGAGCATGGACTCTAAAGCCAGACTACCTGGGTCCAAACTAGGTGTTGCAACCAATAGATTGGTGACCTTACACCAGTTACTTTACTTCTTTTTGCCTCAGTTTCCTTTTCTGTAAAATAGAGATCATAACAGTAATGGGGTTCAGGGCACTGTTCCCAAAATATGGCACCTTGACATATTATATTTCTTAAGCTGAAAGAATTTAGAAGATGGCAGAAGCAAGAAGGTCACCCTGACCTCTCCTCACCCCTCGCCTTTCTTCCCTGAAACAGGTCCTAAAACTCCTCTGTGAAAGATGCCCTCCCTGTTCCAGGAAGGAACACATTCTTATTACCAGAGATGGGGGTTTGGGGAGAGAAGTCTGTGCAAACAGACCTTACTAAACTAGCCCTTAGTTTCCAAGTTACTTCTTCACCATGTACTACTCCTAGCCAAAACCCCTTTGTCTTGTCAGTTCTTCACAAATTTATTGTTTCTTTGTCTAAAAGGTATATAAAAGCTTCCTGTTTGGGTCACTTCTTCAGATCTTCATTCTCTTGCAAAAGCTCCCATATATATGTAAAAATTTAATCAAACGTGTATGCTTTTTCTTTTGTTAATGTCTTTGTAAGTTACATTTTCTGACCCGGCCAGCGACCCTAAGAAGGTAGAGAAACACTTTTTCTTTATGCACACAGTCTCTACCTCATAGCATGGTAGTTAGTTAATATATGTAAATCCCTTGGAACAGTGCCTGTACTGGGTGAGAGCTTTGGAAATATTCGCTATGACTATTGAGTGTCCTACAAATGTATCTCAGCTCTCATACTATCCGCTGGGAGATGATGTCTTATCCTGTGGGATAAGAGCTTAATCGCCAGCCCCAGTTTTACTTGTCTAACAGTACTGTGAAGAAAAGTCAGCATCAAAAATTCCCAGAAATAGGTGAATACCAACTCCAGAATTAATCATCTCATTGGGCAATTGATCACATCCCATTTTAACTTATTTGTTAGCATATACAGCAATGATCATACCCATGTCTAAATTAACCCTAACAAATTAACGGTTAACAGAAACTTTAAGGTGGTTGCTATAGTATCCATCTTGTTTTGTTTTGTAATTGTTTCTACCATAGTCGCGGATTTTTCTGTTGTGCTTTCCCCCTCTGCAGTTATATTTTTTCCAAGTTCAGAGCAATCACGCTACATTTAAACAGTATAGGCCTAAGAGTTGTAACATCTTAACCCACATTAAGGTGTTAGAACTGCTAAAAGGTAAACTGAGGCATAGTAAACTTTTTAAAAGTTTATTTGAGCAAAAATTTATTTGAATCATGCAGTGCCCAATTAGAAATGGTTGGGAGTGCGCCACCCACAGGAGCTCAGGGAAGACTTTTACAAGGAAGATACTTAGAAGCAAAGCAAGGAAATGATCTGATTGGCTATAGCTTAAGCGTTTGCTTTATTTGGAAAAGCCTAGTTGGCTATTTGTGATTAGATGTCCTCAGGTTTGATTTCTTAACCTTGAGTGATTTATAGGCGAAGGTTTTGGTTTGCTGCATATGTAGCCTACGAAGGCATTCGGGCCACCTCAGTCTAATGGCCTCCTTGTTTAAGTAATTTAACAAAACAAATGCAGAAGTCAATAATGCCACTGCATTAACGGAGTGGAACTCAGACCTAGAAACTCGCCTCTAAACGGGCCTCCGCCCAAAGGGCCTTACTTCCGATGCATTGGACCGTCCGTGCAAGCAGTGACTGTAATATCAAGCAGAGTCTCTTCCTCTCAGCATTATTTCACTTGAAATGGTAAATTTTCCTGTATGAGGATATTCAGGTGCCACAGGTTTGGAATTCAGCAGTAAGGATTTGCTTTGATAAACCAGGAATTACTGGTCATGTCTAGAAAATGTAAGAAAACTTTTTATTTTGGCTTCTATCCTTTTAAAGAGCATACACACATGCTCATGAGTGGAAGCAAGCATTCTTCCTTCCAGACTCTAATGCCCCAAAGAGAAAAGTTTAGATTGATGGCATTTCTACCTACTTCATTCATCAAATATTTATTGAGGAACTATTATGTCTCAGGCCCTGTTGTAGGTACTGAAAAACAGCAGCGGAAAAAAGAGTGACAAAAGTCCCTGCCCTCATAAAGCATACACTGTGGAGTGTATACATTATGGAATGTATACATTGTGAGGAAACGAAGAGATAACAAGTGAGTAAAATACATAATGTGACAAGGAGAAAACTCTTTAAATAGGGTGGTCAGGGCAGGATTCACCAAGCAGGTGTAGTAAAGACCTCAAAGAGATCAGGGCTTTTCAGGCGAAAGACCCAAGAGATGCAAAAGCTCTGAGGTGGGGCCTGCATGGGGTATTTGAAAGAACAGCAGTCGTGCCAGTGTGGCCGGAGCAGGGTGAGTGAGGCAGGTGGAACTGGATGCACGTTTAGAGACATAAGGTCATGAGGGGGAGCACCCAAATCATATTGGAGCTTTTTTCTACTATAAGGATTTCAGCGTTTACTCTGCCTAATGGGAAACTTAGGGAGTTTTGAGAAGACACATGGTCTTACTTACCTTTGAAAGACAGAAGGATCACTATTATGCCAAGAACAGACTAAAGGGGGCAAGCGAGACCAGGCAAGAGGTTTTTCTCTAATTCAGGTGAGAGATAATGGTGGCTGTGACTATGTTGATATTAGTGGTAGCAGTGAGAACTGGATGGATTCTGGACATGTTTTTTTTTAATGTATAACCAACAGGAATTGCAGGTGGATGGCATATGAGGTGTAAGAGCAAGAGAGAAACGAAGAATGACTCCATGGTTTTAGTCTGAGCAATTGAAAGGCTGGAGTTGCCACTTGCTGACACAGGGAACACAATGAGATTTTTAAAAACTTTGGAGAGGTAGAGCTCAGACTTGCAGTATTAGGCATGCTAAATTCGAGATACCTGTTTACTAGATATCTAAGCAGCGGTGCTGAATAAGCAGTTTGCTTTATGATTCTTCTGTGCCCTGAATATATTCCTGACAGCTAAGTGTTTTTTACAGTAATGGCACATATTTGAATTGCTACTCAGTACAAAACATATTTATGAACGTCTATAAGAAGTTCAGAACCTTAACACTGCTTTTAGAGGAAGCATATAAAAGCGAGCATATAACTCCAGAAGTTCAGAACCTTAACACTGCTTTTAGAGGAAGCACGCTATAAAAGCGAGCATATAACTCGTGTGCTGAGAGTGTGCAGAAAGGGTCCCAAAATAGAGCTTGCTCGGTCCACAGCAGCTGCACAGGTCACCAAAGGGCAAAGCAGTGCAAGTTAAACTGCAGTTAGAGCTCACATAGCCGTGGTTTTTAGGGTCTTCCACACTCTTTGGTACTAAGTGTAAATTGGTTTCATTTTCAAGCACGAGGCAAAACAATGTTTCTGGTGGCAGATATGCGTCTATGTTTTCACAAAACTAGTTTGAAAGGCCTAGTTGCAATTGACCCCTGGCAGGCATGGCAGTGGCACCAAGAAATGGAGCGTGAAAACGAAAAGGAAGAAATGTAGGGATAAATTTGGAGCAACAGGAATGGCATAAGGAAATTTCAGAAAATACAAAACTCAGAGGAGAGGATAAAAATCCAAGTGCTGTTGGGGGAGGCAGGTAAAATGTCAATGAGGGAAGCCAGCCTCTCTCTCTCTCACATGCACAATAACAGGAAGCGGTGGGGACTGCGGTGTCAGCAGGGCACAGGTTTCCTCCCAAAGAGAGTTGGGGTCCTCTGTTGTCAGGCAGGACTGGGACAGTGCAGCCAGGTCTTGCCTTATTTTTAGGGAAACAAGTAATCTAGGTATTTACATGAAGTCTGATTTTTAAATGTTGGTGTTTAGCTCACATTTTCAAAAAGCGCTACGTAAGCCAAAGGGAACATCTCTGTAAGCTGCTCTTAGTATGTAAGTCCCCACTTCCAAAGCTAACTTATCCACTTACATACAAATAGTCTTAATCATTGACTAAACTGAGTCATTAAACCCCTACACAGTTATGACAATTATTTATCCTACACAGGAGAAACCATTCTTTTTTTGGACATGACCTGCATTTTCTGTTTCAATATGAAGTCCTAACATCTACACTAATAAAAGAGAAACATGGTAATTGGCGTACGACCGCTACCCTTTTCATTGGCTAATCAGTGAGTATATGCAAATTAACTGTCAGCCAAGATGGCGGCCGGCAGCCAGGCACTGAAGCGAGCACGAGGCTTGCTTGCTGCAGATTCCAACGTTCTCCGCCTAACTTGCCAGCCTCTCAGTTGCAACTCTAAGCAACTATATACTATGTTGCAAATAAGAAGCTAAACAAAACCCCAGAAAAGGGCTTCCATTCAGCCGGGCTCAGACCTCAACATTGTATCTATGTTTTCAGCAGCAAGGCCTCAGAGCTAAAGCTGGCCCAGAAAAAAAAAAAAAAAAGAGAGAAGAAAACAAGGAGCGGTTGGAAGCTTTAGTC
>NW_005364914.1:415271-429120 GCF_000412655.1 Myotis brandtii | reverse complement strand
CCCCCCCAGCCCCCCGAGTGCACAAATTTTTGTGCACCAGGCCTCTAGTGCAAATATAAAAGAGTGAAAGCAAAACAGTAATATGATAAAAAAAAAAATCCTTAGCTTTGCAGGATTACAAAAAACTAAAAGTTATTGACTTTGGTTACTGTTTTTCATAAATCTCAAATTAAAGTTAAGTCTACGTTAAACTAACTGTGATGTAGAATAAGGCAGTCACATGCTCTGCTCCTTCCAAAATAGATTGACACTTTGCAAAATTCTCCTGGAATTTTTTTAAAGGATGTTCAGCTTCAGAAAATATAAGGCTGATGGGAAAGGATTAGTTCTGATGAGAACGAACAAGTGGAAGGAAAGATTTTCATTATGATTAAAGCTAGTCTTCATAGTCTTTTCCATAAGTCATTTTCTCCATCATTCTATAAAGAAATCTCATTGAAAAGCAAGAATATTGGACGATTGAATCGATTTGGTGAAATGCTTAAGCTTAGTTTGTTAGGATCTGTTAAGCTGGAATAGCCTAACCCAGCTGCTATGATTTGAGAGGGGTCTGGGAAGAGTTCTGACTTTAAGCAACTTTTCCAAGAGACTCTTGCCCTGTGATGGCTTCATTTCTACTCATATAGATCTGGGGGAGATGGGGAAGGTCTTCATTATTTTGTTTTCTAAAATACTCGAGAGAACAGACATTCCCATAGTAGAGCAATATCTGAAGACTCTTATCATTAGCTAACACCGAAGGTGAGAGAGGGCAGGGAACTGAGAGAAAAAGACCGTAAAGTAATGGCAGAAGCTTCAGAAGTCTGGAAAGGGGATGACCTGGAGGTGTGAGAGTGTCACTTAGCTCTGCCTAGTGCTACCTCCAGTTCCCAGGGCAGCAAGAGTTACAGGTGAAGTCATGAAGTGACTTTTCATATGGTCTCAAGGGTGACAAGTCAAAATGTCCTTGGGTTGTTTTAGGGAATTAAAAAAAAAATCACCTATTACTTGAGATGAAAATAGGAAAAGATTTAGATCTTATGGACAGGAAGTAGCATTTTAGTCAACTTTACCCACACCTCCATTTTATAGATAATTTCAAATCCTTTCAGAAAAAATGTTTAATGGCTAGGGAAAAGATGTGTAGAAAGCTATGGAGGAAAAAGCAATGTTGGAAGAGCTTGGCTCAAGGAAAGCTGACGAATGTTTCTTGGCCACTTACCCATAAATTCAGCAGGCCTTACTTTGCAAAATTTGGGAAGATTTGCTGACATAGGACTGGAAGGGGTAAGTGTGAGGTTGGAAGCTGCTGGTGAACATTCAGCCCCTCTCACAAATAAGGAAGTTCTCACTCTGCTGTGGATTCTGGTGCAGGTGCCAGCCAGCCCTGTGTCTGCTCAGTGATTTCTTTGGCACTTTGTAAAACCACCTTGTAGGATAGGGTTTTAGGATACTAGTGTTTCCCTGACTTACTCTTCATAAACAGTCACTATAGACACCCTTTTGTACCAATTTGCTCAACATGAAACTCCTTTTATTAAAAAAAAAAAAGTGGGAGAAAGATGTCTTTCTCTTTTTCATTGCCTTATCCCAGCCGTGGGCAAACTACAGCCCGCGGGCTGGATCCGGCCCGTTTGAAATGAATAAAACTAAACAAAAAAAAAGACTGTACCCTTTTACATAATGATGTTTACTTTGAATTTATATTAGTTCACACAAACACTCCATCCATGCTTTTGTTCCTGCCCTCCGGTCCAGTTTAAGAACCCATTGTGGCCCTTGAGTCAAAAAGTTTGCCCACCCCTGCCTTATCCAGTTAGAAAATATTTCTTTTTAGAGGGTCATCATATTATTTTATTAGATATTGAATAGTTAGTCAGCTAATGGGATCTGTGTTCTCAATCCACAACAGCTTTAGATAAAGGGGTGTTTTCATCAAAAGATTCTGTTGAGCTTTCATAACTCAAGAAAGAAAAAAATCACTAAATACCATCTTGTACATACTTTTTTATTTGTTTCAAAGATCTGAAATACACAGTAATTTCTTGGTGTTGGACAAATTTTCTCTACTGAGTTAGATTATCAGCCAACATTCCCATTTACAAATATGATGGTATTTGAGTGAAGCACACCAGAAGTGTGTATTTCTATACCAGTTCACATGCTTTATAGAGCATTTCTTTACATAAATCCCCTGGGTCTCCTCCTCCTCCTCCTCCTCCAGATGTTGTCTTAATTAGTTACAGGAACTAATTCTGTTCAGCAAAGATAGACACATAAAGCAAGGCAAAACGAGAGCCCAGCCAGGAAACAGCACCATGGAAACAGACATAGAGCAAAAGAAGAATCAACCTTGGATTTGGTTCAGGTTGAGCCTGCTCATGGCAGGACTTTTATGGAAGGGATTCCTCTTCCTTTCCACTGCTCAGCCAATGAGTGCAGAAATGCCACCACAGAAGCTGAAGGTGGCACTACCAGGTCAAATGGAACTGCCCACAGCAACACACAATCTGTGGGTAAGAGTGAGCTTTGACATCAGATTTCCTTGTCACTGCCCATAACCAACAACTCACTTAACTATCTGGACGCTCCGTTTCCTTGTCTCTAAAATCAGGATGATAACATACCTGCCTCATTGGGTTGTATGAAGACTCAAGGAGATGGTTCAGGAAAAACACGTAGGACAGAGCTTGACACATATGTCAAGGATAAAACAATCACAGAATTCCTTTCTCTAAAGTATGTATTGGATGACATGTCTGGCAGGTTCCTCACTCACCATGGATTAGGCAAAGAGGAAAGGATAACAGAACATTGGTATGAGAGGAGGGAGAAGGGAAAACTGGCTGGAATGGAACAACCCCAGTGAGCGGGAGAACACAAATAGCTCCGGCAGACAAAGAAGCAGAAAGAACCCTTAGATAAGGTAAGCCCCAGGCATAACCATGTGTATCATAAGAAAATCATTCCATTCTAGCGTTCTAGTCCTACTTCTCTGTTTTGTTTTGTTTTTCACCTTTATTCTATGCTTCACTGCACCTGATGCATTTCATCATGTCCCTTCCTTCCTTACAAAAATGCCCATCTTGTTTCTCCTGCCTCCTCCTCCCTTATTCTTGCTCCCTCTCTGCACCCATTTTCTTGCTCTTCATTCTTACCTCCACTATGATTTATTTCTTACTTGATGTTCTTTTAAAGTGTTGCTTGAGAGAGAGAGAGAGAGAGAGAGAGAGAGAGAGAGAACTCATGGGCATGGAAAAGAGTATGGTGATTGTGTGTGGGGGGGGTGGGGGAAGGAGGTGGAAGAGGGCATAGAGTAGATAAATGGTGATGGGGGGGGAATAAAGCATTGCTCTCTCTTGCCTGCTAGCTACTTTATTTTTGTTTCTTCCAGGTCATAAGACTATATTTTCTTTCTCCAAAAGCAATGCTCTTTTCACTAGCCACTTCACAAATTCCCTCTTAATCTTTTCTTTATATCCGTTATTATCTGTCTGCCTGGTAGTTCATTATTCTTGGCTAATTTTTATTATTTGTGCCAGTTGGAGATACCAATCAAGGACACTCACCTGCACATGAGCTAAATGGAAGTGCTTGCGTACAGGCCTTTAGAGGTTTTGTATTTCAAAACCTTTATTAGAGAACACTGCTGTGTGAACAGGGCCTGACCAATGTCATCTTATGAGAGATAGCTCACAAGCACAATGTCTTGTGTATAATGATATGCGAAATGGCTTTTCTTCAATCAAAAATATTTGGAATAGAACTTTAAAAAAATTATTTAAGACTATTTAACAACAGTTGCCCAAATTATTCAATCACCAAAAGTGATTTCTCTTGCCTTTGCCAACCCAACTGAAGACAACTAGGGTTTTAGGCTTAGATTATCTATGGATTGTTTATACTATCTAACTGAGCCAGCTCATTGTCAACCCAGACTTTAATCTAAGAGTGCAGATATGCATACATGTAAGATTTAATGGAAAGAAGTTCTTCAAGGATCTAGGGTGGTCAGGATACGGCCATGGGCTGGCCAGGATACCGCCATGGGCTGGCCATGTTGGTTGACAGGACCTACTTCTACTCCACAGGTTCCTCCTCTTTTCCATTTGCTAGAGGGAAAGGGGCTGACTTACTACAGTAGGATTGTCAAAGAGTGGTCTTGCCGCCAATTCAAACACCAATAGGAATCCCCTGTTTAGTGCCAACAGTTTGACAGAAATACAGCATGGCTGTGAAAACAGCAGGGCTGTGGGGCTGCACAGGGGCCAGGCCCCGCCCCCTTCAGCCAGGCAGTTCTGCTCCATTATGGTCGGCTCTGCTCTGCACATCTGTTCTGTGCCAGTCTTTGGAAATGTCTTTTGTGTTTGAGCTCCAGCTGGGGAAACGTAGTCTTCAGTTTTAGGTAAAATGTGCGCTCTCTGAGCCAGAGGGGAGCTGGTAGAAAGAAGTCGCATCTTTGGTCCCTGATTGGTCAGAACGGAAGCGCTCTGATTGGTCAGAGCTGTGCAGCTCTGATTGAATGGGAAAGCCTCAGAGGAAACCTTTGTAAGGGCTGGCTCAGATGGCAGACAGTGCAGGCAGCCTAGCAAAGGGCAGTTTGTGTAAGAGGCCCCAGTGCAGAAATAGCTAGGCTCTTTTTTCTTTTTCTTTTCCTTTTTTAAAAAATAATTTGAGCCCAGGCAGCCACCTCTTAGTCCTCAGGGTTCAAGGCATAGAGGAGAAAGAATTGCTTTATGTTTGCACTTTTTGTGAATATGGATAAGTTAATTCTTTAATTCCGGCCTTGAGTAATGACCAGACTCAAATCAACCTTCAGGAAGCCACAGGAAGAGCTATTCCCAAAGTCCCAACATGTCAAAACTTGCTCATTAAGTGGCATGTGCTTTCAGGAATACCTATTTCTTCATCTCTGAAATGGAGGAAATTTTATAATAATTTGGGGCTTTTTGGGGGGGGGGGCAGGATTTGTCAGCAGTTGAAAAACCTGGATTCTGAGCCTAATGCACACTCTACCCTTGCCTGTGGCTCTCGGCATGATGCCATTTAGCTCTTTTCCTCTCATGATTCTCATTTATGAAGTAAGTTTGTCCTGGGTATTAGGCTACCGAGGATAGGCAGAGAGCCGAATGACCTTATAAATATGAGGGGCTTCTCCGAAAAGTTCATTTTGTGGCATGAAATATTATTGATGGCAATAATGAAACTGAGGTGGTCATGGTGGTGACCTGGTCAAATCTCTTACCTAGGGTTGAGATCAGCAACTGCTCAGACTCTAGAGCCAGAGAACTTGCCTTGTCTTGTCTTAAGTGTGTGATCTTGTGCAAGTTAGCTAACCTCTTCATGCTTCCGTTTCTTCATCTCTAAACTAATAATAGTCCCCAGATGATTGTGAAAATTACACTAGTTTACATGGGTGAAGTTCCCAGACTACTACCTACATAGGTAAGTGCCTTATATAAGAAGTAGCTATTATTTTGAGGCTACTCAGGCAGCTAAGGTGTTACAAGGCCTTCATTACTCTTTGGGGGAGTCCCTTAACCTTGGACCCCTGCTGCATTCTTCCCATCTAACCTATGGTCTCGGAAGCCCTCAGAACCAGGGTCAGTTTAGCACCTTTGGGTTTCCCTGATGAACAGGGCTATACTATACCAGACTCTCCTGAACTTTCCTCATATCAGACCTGTATGTGTGGGAGACCAAAAGTTGCATCCCTGGACTTGGCCTATGGAGGCCTGGAGCCAGAGGCCCCAAAGATGCAGGACTGGCTCATACCTCTGAGTTGCATGGGACCTCAGCGCTCAGGGCTGCCTAGGGAACTCGGGCAGGGATCGTTCCCGATCCTGTTGCTGTGTCTGAGTGTCCCTTTCTTTATAACATCTCTTTAAAAGCAAGATAATAAAGGACGGGTCTTCAGATTTTTGCATTTTCATTTAATATCCCGTACCCCTTAGTTTAAATTTAAACATTCTGTACACAACAGCAGTCAGAAGCCCGTGCTTCAGTCCTCTCCGTAGATGAAACATTAGTTAGTAAAACTAGGCCCCACTATTTATTCATTTATAATATCTATTCTTTCTCCCTGAGTGACTGATAAATCATGTCCACAGACCACTGGGAAAATACCTGATGGGGAAATCTTTTTGGATTCCAAGTTTTCCTGACCTGTTATCTTTTAATGATGTCTCATTTTAGCTGATTATTTTAATGAGCTTTATTGCAAAATGCCTAGATAAGCAGCTTTAAGAATTGTGAATATTTCTGAAACCCAAAGGTAGCAAGGAAAACATCTGGCCCTCCCATTACTTCTGGCCTCTCCTCACTTCAAAGGCTCTTGGGCTCTGGAGAGAGCATCAAGAGAAAAGGTAGGTGCCCCTGCCTCCCTATGGTACCGCCCTCAGCTGCTTTTGGAAACCATCTCCAAACGGGTCTTTTCCCTCTCTAGTCCCTCCCACTCCACTCTCTCTAACATTCTGCAGCTAAATCGATCTACGTTCTTTGCTTCGCACTTTCCTCAGGTCAACTCACTGCTCAGAAATCTCCACTGGTCACTGTTTCCATCCACCCAAGTGGAAACGCTTCTCTGGCTTCCAGTGCAGTGCATGACCTACATGCGCCCCACTCCCCTCCCCACCACCTGTTTTCTAGACCTCCTTGGTTCCCATCTCTGGTCTGCGGGTTGCTGCCGCTTCTGCAGTGCTTATTCCCACTTCTCTGCCTTCATGCAGATTGCTCCCTCAGCCTGGAGTGCCTTTTCTTTGCATTAAAAGGATTCTGCCCATTTTTTTGAGGTTCAGATCAAATTCTACCTTCTCCAGGAATCCCACTCTGACTCTTCCAACAAACACAGGTTCTCCTCGCCCTCTAGAGTTCTTTGGCATTTAGGTTCCATAACCTACACCATATAGGGCTTATATGGTCTTCTGCATCAGTCAGGATATGGCAGCAAAAGCATGGCATAGTCAGAGTTTAACTAAAGGACTATGTACACAGGTGAAGGGAAATCAGCAGGGGAAAATGAACACCATAGAGCTAGCAACAGTAGGAAATGCTCACCACATCGAGGCTTGAAGAAACAAGGGGACTGAGTGGTGTCCAGAACTCCAAGAGAGTAGCTATAGCTGCAGGAAAGGGCTCTCTGCAGGGAGCTGTCTTCGGTCAAGGGCCATGGCCAATCTGTGGCAAGTTGGCATAGGAGGAGCCAGAGATGTAAAAAGCTTGACCTCATTGTCTTTGAGCCCTTGGGTCTCTTGCCAGGACATTTCATTGGCTAAATCCAACTAGAAGCTAGTGGGAAAGGGAGCCCACTGATGCCATCTGTAAAGCCTTCAGTGGCACAGGGCAGGGTGGGGAAGAGTGGATCTGAGAGACAACGGGAAATAGCACATGCTCTTGACTGTGTGGTTATCATGTTCCCTCTGCTGTTTTGCAGCACCGTTTCTCCCTCCCAAGCTAGACTGAAAGCTCCTTGAGAATAGAGACCACAGCTTGTGTTTGCTTCTTACCTTCCATGGTGCTTAGTACAATGTGAATTGGAAAATGTATAAAAACACATATACACATATGTAAAGCTTTCCAGTGGTTCTCAACCTTCCTAATGCCGCGACCCTTTAATACAGTTCCTCATGTTGTGGTGACCCCCAACCATAAAATTATTTTTGTTGCTACTTCATAACTGTAATTTTGCTGCTGTTATGAATTGTAATGTAAATATCTGATATGCAGGATGTATTTTCAGGGGTCACGACCCACAAATTGAGAACCACTGCATAAAAATAAAAAAATGCTCCCTAGTAAATAAAAATAAATTAAATGAAAAAACAAACAAAACAAAGACCTTACACATATACATTAGAGATTGTTAAAAAAAAAAAAAGTCAGTTGTAGCCTCCCACTCTTGGTTTGGTATGTTTTCAAGCACCTAAGCGAGGTTTTTCCAACTCAAACTGAGTAGAACTCAAATTCCTTAACATGGCCTGGATCTTCGCTATCTCTCTGATCTCCTCTCCATACTGTTCCCTCTTGCCCACGTACAGCTCCAACCACCTGTTTTTCTTGCTCCAAATATGTTTTCACTTCAGGACCTTTGCATCTGCCGGGCCCTCTGCCTGGATTATTTCCACATGCTTTTCACTTCTTTCAAGTCTGCTAAAATGTTGCCTCATTAGGGAGCCCTTCACCAATGACCCTAAGTAAAACAGCACCATCTCCCATCTCTCTCTATCCTCTTACATCACTTCACTTTCCATATATTACTTATCACCACATGTGATATTTGTTATTCTCCTTGCACTAGAATACAACATCCTAGGAGCAAGGACTTCATCTGCTTTGTTCCAAATATCTAGATCAGTGTCTGACACATAGCAGGAACTTGATAATTGGTTACATATCTACTAGAGGCCTGGTGCATGAAATTCGTGCATGGGTAGGGTCCCTAGGCCTGGCAGGTGATCAGAGCCGATCGGGGCCTTCCAACTGCTGGCCTGGGCCTCCCTTCCCAGGCTGCTGGCTGACTGCTGGGGCCTTCCTTTGTTCCGTGCCACCCCCTGATGGTCAGCACACATCATAGAGAGCAATTGAACTTTCAGTCTCCCGGGTCGAACTCCCGAGGGGACACTTTGCACATTAGCCTTTTATATATATAGATATTGGTATAGAAATAAAAAAGTATACATAATATAGATATGTAACATATAATTTATATGTAATATAGATGTATCCTATATGATTAATATGTAATGTATGATAAAGTGAAGTTGAGTTCCTCTTCATTGGTTATGGGCAGTCCTGACAGTTTGATGTGGATGTTTGCCCTGAGCCCATTTTTGGCTAAAATAAATTCAGTCCCATGCAGTAAGTTTTTATTGTGTCTGTGCTAAGGCAAATCAGCAGTAGTACCTAGTGCAGCCTCATAATGCTCAAGGCTCTCCTTCCAACTTATCCCTTCCTAGCTACTAGATGGCATTACTTTTGATTAGAGTGGCATCAAAAATCCTGAAACCTGTCATGTCCCCTCTCCCCATACTCTTCCCCAGTGTGCAGAATTGCAGCACCGTTTTTCTTACAGCAAACTCCCTAGCAGAGAGTTGCCCTCAACGTTTCTGTTACCACTTTTCCTTGTTCACTCCTCACCAGGTGCAGGGCCCAGCGTGATTTCAGGTGCCCTGGAATCGCCTGTTCCTAGCTAGTTGCTCCCAGTGCACTCTCATGGGCCTGTTTCCTGGAGCCTGACTCCATTGGCAATTGCTTCATGGGGGTACTGGTCTGGGGGTCAGTTGCTGGGGACCCTATCTAGTCATGCCACTCCATTCCTTTGAAGCTCCTGACACATTGGGCACCACTCTGTTCACATTTGTCCTGGTAAATCAAAGGTAGAATTTGAGTAGCGGTCCCACTGGGCTCTTTGTCACAGCACTCCCCACCTCCAGGATATAACTTTCTCTCTCTCTCTCTTTTTTTTTTTTTGCTTACTTATTTTTAACATTAACTTTGTCCTTAGGATGCATGTGGAAAAAGCAGATGAACTGTCCCCAAGAAACACTTGACAACACCCCTAATCTTTCCAGATATCTAGCTTAACTTAGGGGACAAATTCATTCTCTCTCAACTTGGACTAAGGAAATGGGCTCTGAAAGTACCCTGACCAAAACATGACCAACATGTCCAGAAACTTCAGATCACCTACTTTCTAATGGTATAAAATCTTTTCTGATTTCCACACCAGCAGTAGCCACAGAGGCAAATACAATACCTATTGGCCATTTGGTTATGGCATCCATGCCCCCTACACCTGAGGAGGTTATATTCATGAATTTCAGGTTCATGTTCTTCTCTCAGTGATTCTGGACCTTGGTGATGGACACATGGAAGGTGCCATCAGCAACAAGTGTTCTTCTAATGAAAGTTAGGCACAGCTTACCCGCGAGTCTGTTACCCAAAATGAGTCAATCCCTTAGTAATTTTTCTAGTTGCTTTAAAAAGACCTTGTACCTTATTTTTACATTTCCATAGCTGGTAAAGTTTCGGATAATTCTTAACCCATCATCTGTAAGCCTGACCTTGTAAAGATGGAAGTACCACACCTCTCTTCCCCTCTCCCCCCACGCACTTCAAGTTTCCTGGATTCTGAATTTCTTATATTTCCTGAATACACTGTGCTTTCTTATACCTTGGTGCCTCTGCTCAACTTATTCTGCCTAGAAGGTCCTAGGCTGGCTCATCTGACTGGCAAATACTCAGGCATTTTTAAAACCACAGTACCTTTGATGTCAGGCACCACTTAAGTAGAGCTCATCACTCCCTCCTGTGTGCCACCATTGTGCCTTTTATATGCCTTGATTTCTGCCCCATCACGTCATGAAATATCTTGTCTTCTTTACTGGATTGTGAACTTCTTAATAACAATGACCAGAACCAGGAATTACTCATTTAACTGTGTAGCCCCAGTACTAATAATTTCAAAAATATGTGAGGTGCTTACTGTTTATTGCTTAATTGAAGAATGAAGTCCTAATGGATTGCCAGACTGAAACCTAACCCACTACATCTGATGATTCATCATCTCCCCTAGGCCTAGAATATAATAAATTCTTTGTAAATGTTTCTGGGATAAAGAAATGAAATCACTGAACGTATTTTGAAACCAGCAACTTTCGTGTTCACTTCTGATTTTTCTGTGATCAGTACTTTTCCCAGTGAAAAATCAACTTCCTTCCACAAGGCTCCCTTCTGAGTTCCCTGAAGTTTCTTTATCTTCAGTTCTACCACATCCTGCCTACCTACCTACTTGTTATCTGAATCTGGATTTTCAGAACAGATGGAGTTTTGTTTTCTTTTTTTTAAATATTTTTAAAATATATTTTATTGATATTTTACAGAGAGGAAGGGAGAGGGATAGAGAGTTAGAAACATCAATCAGCTGCCTCTTGCACACCTCACACTGGAGATGTGCCTGCAACCAAGGTACATGCCCTTGACGGGAATCGAACCTGGGACCCTTCAGTCTGCAGGCCGACGCTCTATCCACTGAGCCAAACCAGTTAGGGCACAGATGGAGTTTTTACAATAGGAAGAACTGAAGAGCAGATGCTTACTAACTGAATGAGGCACCTGAAGAGGCTACTATTTAACATCGATATAATTCTGGTCTGGTTATGTGTTGAAAAGATTACCCATAATAATATTTGTGGGAGGGTTTTATAAAGAGGTGAATGTACAGTATAAATGAATAATAATGCATTAGAATAATAAAGTTTGAGGGTAATAATTCTTTGAATTTACCCAGCTCATTCTCCTTGGAAGCTCAGGGAGTACATTTGTACATCTTTTTATTTGACATTAATTTTGGTTGAGGTCATCAATATTTCTCAGAATGAGAGAAATCCAAATAATTGTAAATACTAATATTTAGTCACTAAGAACTTAATCTTGAGAGGTGTACCATTTATAATTAAAATAGTCAAAAGTTAGACTAGTTGCGAATTTTCTTTAGGGTCAGAAACAAAAATATAAATATAAAATGGAAATTGTACTTATCATGTCTTAAAACAAATATACTAGAAAAAAATTCATAAATGTGTGTCCCAGTGCTCCTCGTCCTCATGTTTGTTAGGTCACCGAAGGAGGAACGCACGAGGCCAGAATGATGAAGGATTATGAATTTACTCCATCATCCGCCCACCTGGTGGCTGAGCCTGGATGGCTCCAGGCCCCAGTGATGGGAGTCAGCAGCTTTTAAAGGACTTTTGTCGGACTTTTTTTCTGGGCAGAGACTTCTTTATGCATACCATGAGGGGAGATAATGGAATGTGGTCACCACAAGTGAAATGTGGTCTCAGCAAAGGGAATGTCCATAGTGAAATGACATGAAAAGCCAGTTCCTGGGGGAGGGGTATTGATTCAATTGCTTGATCAAACCCAACAATGTTTAATGTACAGAGTAATATAATTCACAAACTTATAGAATTTCTTATAGAATTTTTCAAATTCATGGAAAAAGCACTAGCATACTTAGCTTCTATTGAAGTATTGAAAGAATAATTTAAGTGAGAAGGGGCATCAGGTTATATTAAAATTAAATTATTGCTTCAATATTTTTCCTTTGAACATCAGTGGTAAAAAAAAAAAAAGAAAAAGAAAATGGGCCTAGCCTGGGTGTTGCTCAATGGTTGAACATTGACCTATGAACCAGGAGTTCATGGTTAGATTCAGGGCACGTGCCCTAGTTGCAGGCTCCATCCCAGTTGGGGGTGTAGAGGAGGCAGCCAGTCAATGATTCTTTCTCATCATTGATGTTTCTATCTCTCTCCCTCTCCCTTTCTCTCTGAAATCAATAAAAAAAATTTTTTTTAAAGGAAAATGGTATGACAGTAACTGTTTTGAACGAGAAAACAGGAAAAGTGATGTGAGGCTCTTACAAATCCAAGGTGGTATATTAGAAAGCATAGTGGAATCACAGTAGGAGTAAGGAAGTGGGTTCTAACTTACTCTCTGTTATTAAGTAGCATCTTTCCATTAGTTAATTCTGAACATTAAATGTTTCCCCAAGTGAATTTGAACGTGATAGTCCATGAAGATAAGCAAAGGCGATTATTTCTTTCTGGGGTTGAATCAGGTCATCATTAAGGCATATTATTAGATTGATTATTTCAGTGTGGTTCTACTTTATTAGGAGATCCCCAAGAAGATTTTTGCACCTGTTCCCTCTGCCAATGCCCCCTATCTTTAATACCTTGTAGGAGTCCTGGAGACTCTGAGAGGGGTCACACTTTACCTTTGATATACTCCATTTTTTGACATCTGTACAAAGCTGAGGGTGATCGCTCTGGGAGGTTGCTATGACAATTTGCAAACAATAGGGATGATGGAACTCCGCAGGAGGTGGCCTTCTTCTGATTTTAATCTGCACTAGTTCAGGCCTGCAAACTTGGTCCATCCAGGGGCTGGCTGGCAGATGCCCAAGGCAAAGAGCATAAAAGATCCAGGTCCCCAGGAGAACTTCAGAAACCTGGCATGTCTCAGGGAGGAAATGCACAGCATAGCTTTTAACCCAGTCATCAGGAATTGCCTGCTCTTCCCCGCCCCAGCCCCCTCAAAGGCTGAAGTGACAAAACCTGTGACCTTTGGACAAAGGCATATACCTCACACACGACAGGGCACGGTGTGAGTTGGGCAAACAGTTTTTCAGTCTGCGAGGGAAGAGAGGCTGTAGATAGCAAGTTAAAAAGGCAGGGGGATTTTCCACGTGTCTTGGCAGGAAAGGGGAGAGAGACTTGTCTCTGGGGATGAGAGGAACGAAAGGTGTCGCTCCCTGGCTGCAGAGAGCTTAGAGGAAGGTGTGTCCCTCTCCTGGTGGCCGCGCTGGGGAAGGGCTCCGAGTTGTAAGGAAATGAGAGGTGTGTCTGATGTTTATTTTTGCCTAGCAACCCACAGCCAACTGCTTACCCAGCAGCCGTCCACACGTGCCTGCCTTTCTGCCGACCCCTGTCCTATCGACTGGAGAGCGGTCACTTGGCGTCAGTAAATCGGGAGGGTGTGTGTGGTGGAGGTGAAGGTGGGAGAACAGCTCCCTCCTTCGCCCACGCTCGGGGGGCGGTCACCAGGCTATACTGCGGCCCTCCACCGGGCTTGACTTACAGAGGTGACCCTTGCACAACGAAGTTATTTTACAAGATAAATTGGGGAGAGGGGGTGGTTCAGCCACGGAAGGGGGACAGCATTGTTTGCGAGCAGCCATTAGGTTCGAAAGCTGAAAACGCGTTTGGATTTGGGGGCGCGCAGGGAAGGGGAGGGGTCTCTGCAGCGACTTTGGTGGGAGGTGAGCAGCGGTGGGTGGTGCTGGAGGGAGGGGGGCTACAGGGGCTGGAGG
>NW_005364914.1:407909-413813 GCF_000412655.1 Myotis brandtii | reverse complement strand
AGACCCTGCCCGCGGGCGGCCTGGGGACAGGGGTGCGGGAGGGGCCGGGGCATCCACACCCGGACTTGTTGGGTTCTGACGCCAGAGAAGAGAGGTCGAAGTGCCAGTGTCTGTACGCCCCTGGCCAGTGGCCTCCCCTGGACGCCGCCCTCTGTAACTCGGGCGAGCCCGGAGCTGCAGCCACAAAGGAAGATTCGTGGCGTGGGCCCCTCACTTCCCCTCCGGAGCCCGCCCACCCCTGCGCTCCTCAGCCTCTGAACTTCCCTCCTTGCGGCTTCCCTTCTCTTCCCTCGTTTTTTGTCCTTGCTTCCCAGAGCTCCTTTCCCTGACTGGGTAAACATCTCTCCTCCCCCACGTTGGATAGTGGGTATTTATAGAAACAGATATGTTAGGGGACAGCCAGACAGTCCTGCCCGGAAAATCGATCCCCCAAAGAGCCTCCCAGGCCTGGCTCCAGCCAGCAGGGAGCACCCTCATTTGTCCTCCGCGTGTAGAAGCATGTTTTATGAGTGCTACAGGTTTGAGCACAGCAGAAATTGTAATTAACATTAACAAACAGAAGAGCCGCAGTAGCAGTCAGAACAACAAGCCACCCAGTTGGATGTTATTTGAAAGCAAAGGGCAGGGCACCTGATAGATGCTGGGGTCCCTCTGCGGGCCAGAGGGAGGGGAGAGCCCTGCGGGACTGGTGGCTGCAGGGATTGGCCGGCTGGGTTTGACTTCAGCATGTGCCTCTTCTCAGCTCCGGGTGATGGCCCTTGGATGGTGCCGGCCAGCCTAGAGGAGGGGTGCACTTGGAGGAGGTGAAGGTTTCCAAGGTCTTCTTTCCAATCGGATCTTCCCAGAGGAGCTGCCTAAGATGGTTCTGGATGAGGGATGCTTGCTAAGGATTGAGCTTTGTCAAGTGGAGGTGGAGAGCTGTAGAAAAGGCCATGTCTAGCCTACAGAGGAGCAGCTCTGAGGGGAATGCCTTATGGAGAAACTTGTTTATTAGGGGAGGATTTGTGAGAGGATGGCTAGAGTGGAGTCTGTCCTCTGAGATCTGGACAGATGTGTACAACTTTCATAGGAAAACGTTGTTAGTCTTATTCGTTTCTCTCTGCCTTTGTCTTTCCTGACACATCCAGACACAGAAGTTTAACTCGTCTGTGTTGGACCGTTGATGGTGGAAGAGAATCTGCCGGTAGGCTGGGTGGTTTCTTATGGTTGAATGTTCTTGTCACAGTGACATTTTAGTTGAGGACTGGCCATTGTTGTTAAGGGTTTGGGTTTATTTGGAATCACCTGACAAGTTGGAGACCATAACATCCATTTTCCCAGGTGTGGATGTAATCCCATGACTTGGGGAAAAAATACTTGGTTTGCATCTGGATTCCAGTTTTATAAGGGTTGGCATTGCTTGATCAGAGTCTCTCTGCAATGGACATATGTCATGGGATTAGAGAAAACTGGAGGAGTAGCCTGTGGTAGACCGGAAAGGAACAGATGTGAGGATGCTCCTTAGGACTCCTAATGCAGGATACTTGGATTTGCTGTGGCATCCGTTTACCTCGTTGTAACTTACCTGTAAGCTTCAGTATGCTGTTGATCATTAGAGGCGTGGTTTTTGAAAGTGTGATTTGGGGTTTTGTGGTTTAATTTTTATTTTATTTGCACAACATTGCAGATTTCCTAGAACAGGGAAGTATAAAAGGACCACGTCCTTGATGTGATCCTCCTCCTTCATTTTACAGAGGAGGAAGCTGACATGTTCACTGGTTTGGTCAAGATTCCCGAGCCAGTTCATATCAAGGCTGGAGCCCAAGCCAGGCCCTCCTGAGTCTAGCTTTGACATACTGCTTGACACTGCGAATTCTAGGAAATCATATTTATTAATTTCATTATAAATGCAGGAACCTTTGCAGATCTATATTCTCATATGGCTTTAGGTTTGTATAAGTGTTTTCCACAGCCACTGCAGCTGGGAAAAGCTGTTCTAGAAGGAGTGGGGAGAACGGGCATTAATGAGAGGAAAATAATCTTGTCATAGGAGCCCGCCCATATTTTCCCTTGTAAATAACATGGTAGGTGGATAAAGATATGATTATAAAGATTATGAATTGTGGAATTTAGTCCATTGCTCTTTGTTTCCTATCTCCATGGATATGTTATTGTACACCTAGTCATTTTGTTTATCTCTGCCCTAAAAGTCTATCCAATAACTATCTTTTTAACTACTAGGTTTTTTTTTTCATGTGGTGTGGGAGATATTAATATACTTAGTTTTTTAACTCCCAAATATTAGTATGGTATCACTTTTAGAAGTGTCTTAATGTTTAAAGCATTTTCAAGGTGCTAGTTTGCCTTTATGAAGTAATTAGAATGGCAGAAGAGTGAATATTCCTATTCAAAACAGTAATATCTTGAAGAAGAAGTAGACATTTGACTCAGGGCCACACAGACCGTCAGTTGTTTGAGGAGGAGCTGAAATTCCAATCTTTTGGACTCAGTTCTATTCCCATAACACAACACAACATTTCTAAGATGACTTCAGAGAACTTCTTAAATGCCCAGAAATGATAGCACAGTGTAATATCTGCTGTTTTCCATTTGATCATAGGAAGAGATTAAAACTACAAAACTGGTGAGACTATTGTTCTTACCTAATTTTTGATACCTATTTTGTGGTCTGAGAAGGCTGCGGTGGGTCTCTCCATTTTAACACATGCATTGTAGGTATCTAACAATTGCATTTTCTCAGTGTACATTTTTAAATGTGGCAGGCACTGTGCTAGGAAAGCATTGGCAAACAGGAAGAAGCCACAGTCTCAGGCTTCACGAGGCCGAGTGAGAGTGTTCTCAGGATCCTTCAGTTTATGATGCTGTCCTGGCATATGTGTTCTGGAAATGTGTTGGCTCTTCTAGGGTCTCCTCCCCTCTTTAGAGACCAGTTCATGGTGCTTCCAAATTTGGTTTTGATGTTAAGAGTTTTACAGAGTTTGAGACTCAAAGTCCTCCTTTACTAGAGCCTTTCCCATGAATTTCTTAACACCTGGGAAGTTTTTAAGGCACCACATGTTACTTTCGAGTGTTTAGTTGATGTATCTGTTACAGGTTCTTTGTAACTGTTGCCATTTGCCTCCAGGTCTCCCCCAGTGCGCTGCAAACTTAACATCTTGTGAGGTGGATCATCAGGGACAATTTGCAATTCCCTGGGCGTTAACTTCATGTTTTCTTAGGAAGGTACAAAGGTACTTCTCAAGAATAACTCAGCGCCAAAGGACTTGTATGCGTGCATATAAGCCTAACTAACCAATGGACACAGACACCAGAGGGGTGAGGGCATGAGTGTGTGTGTGGGAGGGCAATGGGGGGCTAAGGACACATATGTAGTACCTTAATCAATAAGAAAATTAATTAATTAAAAAATAAATAAAAGACCTGTGAATTAAAAAAAAGAATAATTCAGAGATGTGAGTTAACAAGGACTTATTGTCGTGCCCTTTTCCATTCAACAGATAATTATGAGTGCTTACTGTATGTTTGGGTTTATATCAATAGGGACTTTCAGAGATAAGAGGAACCCTGCCCTGGAATGGCTCACAGCTAGCTGGGTATATCATGTGGTAAAACAATCGCAGTAAAATGAAATGTGTTACCATATATCATCACAGTAGAAGGGAGAGGGAGTTTCACCGAGGAGGTAAGAGTTGAACTGGACATTGAGGGTTGATTAGGAGTTTACCGCTTAGGTGTGGTTAGGAAGGAAAGGATGATAATAATAGTTCTCTTTCACTCAGTACTACCTTACTTATCCTCCTACTAGCCCCACTGAAGTTACCTTCTTTTTACAGATTAGGACACTGTGGTTCAGAGATTAAGTACTTTGCCCAAGGTCACAGTTAATCAGCGGTGAAACTGGGACTCATTTCCCATGTGTCTGCTTGAAAATCCCCGGACTCCTCACCAAATGAGAATAACTTCACCAGAAGCAGAGGAGCATAAAAAAACAGTGGTGTTTGCACAGGTCTTGGGGAATCCAGCTCTGTTACCCTTGGAGAGAATAGTGCACATTGTAGATGACGTTGGAAGGACTAAGGTCATTTCGGCTCCATGTTTTGGGATCTTGTGTTCTTGCCTGTGAGTTCTTGTACTGTCTGGAAATGGGTGCAGTTGTGGGCCTTGAGCAAAAGCAAGGGCAGTGTCAGAGTGACACTGTTGAATAGTAACCGTAGGAGTGCTATGGAGAGGAGAAATTTGAGGAATTCTAGACTTAGAAGCAAGGGGTCAAGTTAGGCTGTTTGAGTTGTCCCAGTGAAAGACGACAGGAGTGTGAGGGGAGTCCGTGTGGGATAGAAAGAAATGATGAGGGTTAGGATGACTTGGGAAGGTGAGTGAGACACAGAGGAGGACATCCAGGTGTATAGCTTGAGTGACTATGTGGAGGTGAAGCCTTTTGTTTATCAGAAATTGGGGGTTAAGGAAGGAGTAAATAGTTTTGGTAGAAAAATCATGAGTTTGAGTTGCCCGTGGGATAGCAGCTGATCTGTGCTTGGACATATGGGTGTTGAACTCAGTAGACATAGCTTGGGCAGGTCTGAGCTAGAGGTGCAGATGTGGCAGATGTCATCCCCTGGAGGGTTGGGGTCACGGTCAACCAGGGAGAGTTATGGGAGTGAGAAGCCACGGGAGTTGAGGCTTGAGCCCTGTGGAACCCTTGCACCACCTCTAGGTAGGTGAACTGTTACTGTGGAGGAGACCAAGAGAAGACCGTTGGAAAGATAGGAAGTGATCAAGTGAATGGGCAAGCTCTCTTTAGTACTAGTCAGTAAACTTCTGTGATTGCTTTTTAAATGATGCAGGACGTTAAAATGGCTATTGCAAAAACTGAAGTCAGTTTCAGGTGCTCAAAATGTTTTACTTTGCTATCTTTTTAGGAATTCCTAAAGCCCCAAGGTTAATTTTGTCCCTAGTGAAACCTCATGTTTTTTGTAGCATGTATGCTGGTAATGTAGGTTTTCTTTTGACATCGCTCCATGCTGCCTTAAAGAGAATGGTTCTGATACTTCTAATTCCAGGTCCCTTTATTCCCTGGTGCTCAAAAGATTACAGTGGGGAGAGGGGTGCAGAGAGTGAGGCTTGGGAACAGCAGCAGTGAGCAAACCTATACTAATTTCATGTAAAGCTAAGGCTTTCCTCATTTTTATGGACTTCTTGCTTTTGGCATAGAACAAGGAAAAAATAACCTGTCCAGCTACCCTTACAGGAGATAAGTTCACTTAGCTTGGAATGTCATCTATGTATGTACTAAGAGGGATCAACTAGAAGTCTTCGAGAAATCTGTCTGAGAAATAAAATCCCTCAGTCTATGAAATCACACTTCAGACATGCCCAAGTACTATACTATAGTCTACTCTGTTTTTGGAAGAATGCAGAGAGAAATCGCACTGCTCAGATAGTCACTGTGCATGGCATGTGTCAGTGAAAGAAAATTTGAAGGTCTTAGTCTGCGAGTAAGGTCTTGGAATTTCATTTTATAAGCTAGGTGATCTCAAGCCATTCCTTGAACTGTTATATATTACATGTGCAGAGCACTTCTGTGCTTATAGTGGTAGATAAAGCCCAAAAGGTAGGGCTTAGGAAGAGATAATAGAAAAAAATACTGATGGTAAAGGACTTCAACGAGTTGATTGTAAGCTTCTTGAGGGTAGGGACTGCCACTTATGTGGCTAGACCTCAGCTAATGGTGGTGGGATGAATGAGATGGATTGCGGATGACAAATTGATCTTTAAGATTTCATGTGAAAATCTTCTAGTGGGGTGCTTTTAAGACTTGTGGGTAGTTGTCTAAGATGGCAAGAATTCCCAACTGGGAGAGGATCCTGGCTGTTAGTCCTCTCCCACCCCTCACCTCTTTGCAGTGAT